>NW_010130000.1:0-43597 GCF_000699245.1 Pterocles gutturalis
AAACTGTTTCGCGTCGGGAACCGGCTGAGTAGGTGAAACAAACACATCCTAGGCGCTGATTCCATGCCTGAGGTATGGCCGCTGCCCTGGGTGACGCACTGCAGCCCCCATGGCGAGACTGACAGCGGGTATCGCAGCCGGGTCTCACAGGCCTGTGGGGCGGAGGAGCGGGGCCTTTCCGCTTCGGTGAGCACCGCTGCCAGTCACAGAGGGTGTCCGCGGCTGTTACTGGGGGACATACAGGGGCAATCCTCGACCCAAGAAATGGCCGCTCCTGTGCAAAGAGGAGGGGAAAGGCTATGCCGGTGCTCCCCTGTGCTTCACATCCCCTTTGTTCCGCAGACAAAATGGGCAAAGAACCAACAGCGAGCCCTGCCGTCCCAAGGGGAAAGGCAGAAGCTATCTTCCTGCAATCACTAATGCTCAACGTATACGTACATTTACACATCTGTTTTTCTTCCACGGTGTCAAGAAACAACTGATGCAGAGATATGCAACCTTAGAGCAAAAATGTCTATTGCTGACGAGTTTCAGAACAGAGAGATGAACTGTTAGGGATTGGAGTTACTTGCATAGAATTTATTGCGTTTCCAGGCAGAAAGGATCGACAGGGTTTGTGAACTACCTGTAATTAAGTGAAGCTTTAAATCAAGTTGACACTCCCACAACCCTTGAGGGATTTGCATAATTTCCATAATTTGCAGTGTGTTTTTTGCTTCCTGATAGAAGCCATCAGTTATGTAAGCAAACTGGTTGCATAATCATGCAGATGGAAAAATAAAATTGATTCGACAGAAAAGTGTGCTGTTCATTTCACCTGGGATTTCTTTAACTCGGTGAGGAATAAAATAAATAGGGAGAGGTAATCATCAGGTGACACTGACAGATACCAGCTCCATTGCGTAGGGTATGTATCTTCAAACAGAGCCAGAGCACCACTCCCCCGTGCCCCCTGAGCACGGGAGTGAATTCCTACTTTTTAGCTAAAGGTCTAAGCACTTATTGCTTATGGATATCAACAAAATATTCAATGGGAGTGGTATTGTGGCTGTATCTGGTCTCAATATTCCCTGTCAGTTCCCAGGACACATCTCACTGGCTCAGCAAGAGCGGCACACACATTTCGTAGTTACATCTGGAAGCTGGCCATGTCCATAGGCGGGAGTTTCAGCCCAAGTTATTAATGAGTATTTGCTACATTATGTGCACATTCTTAACCTCCTCATGCAGCATATCATATTCTAGACTCTTGTAGCAGTTATATTAAACTCTCCACGGCTACTTTGCCATTTGCCCATCCTCTTGCATACCTAATAATATTAATTGCAGGGATCTGAATGGAATTACATAGTTTAATGACAATACTGACTCACAGATATTTTGACTACTTCATATAAAGAATAAAAACCCATTTATTAACATCTTAACAACTCCTCCAAAATGATCCCCCCAATTGCTCTTTATAAAACATTGTAAAACTATCAAGCTTCTACTTCCAGCTTCTCATCTCTGTCCCCGATATGTGTTAAGAAATTCTCAAAATTATCCATGCTTTGAAATAAAATTGTGGTAAGTCTTCCAAACAACATTATGCTGTTGTAGTTATAAGAAACTGTCCATATCTAACAAAAGTAATCTTTCCAAGTGCATGCCTTGTAATCAGTGGAAACAGAAGAAAGATTTTCACAAAGAGAACTTTTCATGCACCTAACACCATACTGAAGGAGAACTGTCTACACCTACTGAAAGCAACACAAGAAAGGTTTTTTACACATTTTTCTCTCTCTCTCTGCAAAATGGTAAACATACATTTTACTTCCTATATGAAAAATTAAATATATCAAACGAGTTGCTTAATCTCAAACACAGAAGTTCTTTCAGATAATAAGAAACAGTAACTTATACCTGGGGAAAAGCAAAAATATGGCTATTGTCTACCGAGTGGCTGGCTCTGCAAAACTGCCTTATCTCTGTTGTACTTAACTTCATTCTTTGGAACATTTTTTCATCTTTTCAGGCTTGTTTCCATTCCACATTGGAGTTTTGTCCTGTTTAGCACATGGAATTTCTGTCACCAAAATGATACTCAAAATGTTGCTCAAGAAACCTTTCTGGTGTTTTGATACACATCAAAATGACCAGATTTGTATGGTATTTCAAGTGGACCCAGACAGTACAAAAATGTGAAATACAGCACTTAACAGTTCCAAGTTAAGCTAGAAGGCCAATGATTAACCTCTGTCTGGAAAATAAAGCAACATTTGGAATTTTTTACTGGGGATCATCTAAGTGAAAATTCCAGGTTGCTTATAATGGAAAAAATAATGCTGTCTCTAGAACATCCCAAGCTTTGAAGCCATACAGATAGATTACTAAGAGTTTTGTCCTGCGTCTCTCAAACACAGTATTAGCTACATCTGGTACTGCTTACAGAAATGTGGGATTTAGCTGAGGTTCAAATAGCCTCTGTCCAATTCCAAGGGAGATTAAGCTACAAAGGATCTTACAAAAAGTAATTAGCAAAAATGACTTAGTTTCTCACTGCCAGTTTTAGTTTGTTGAAACCTTCCAAAATTGCTCTTGCCACTAACGCTGGAGTGGCTGGAAGAACATCAGTGTAGATCCCTCATCTGAAACCTGATCACTTCTTATCCAGTCTTTCAGCTACTGGGAAACAACAGCAGCGGTATGCTACTGGATTTGACCAGATGGATAGCCTTACAAATGGCAGAGCCGTCTTGGTGAATGCCAAGTGGTGGAACCCGCAGTCTTTTTGAACTAGTGCTAACTGTTCTTCAAGAGAAATTCTGAGGTAAGGGGCTTTTAAAGAAATTACATCTGACTGTTGGTATTGAATCTACCATTTTTTAGAAAGAAAGCAGATGAGATCCCTACAGAAGAATGATACCCTGTGAAAACACATGAGCCTCTATCCTTGCATTTTTCTGTACACGTGGCACAGGAGGAAGGCAAGGATCTTGGTGGTCATCAGATTAAATCCTCTCTCTTCCAGTAGCAACTCCCAGACAGACTGGATGAGCAGGGGTATAAAAACAGTCAGGAATCTAACAAATGTCAATCAGACTGATGACATCAGATTAATGGCATGAACCTCAAGACTAGAGTGACAGCCTCCCCAAACAAAAAAAAACACTGACACCCCTCCAAAACCCTCCACAACCATCCAGCACGAAGATCATGATGGCTTTCATGATTTAGAGGTGCAAAGAACACCTGCAATAAAGCTAGTGGAACTGGGAAGAGACTCATGCTGCCCCAAAAAAGGCAAAGATTTTTCAAACATTGAAGGCTTACACCACCATCTTGATCTCACTTATGATGGAACAGCCTTAAAAACCACATGAGCTTCTATACTCAAGAGAGCAGAAATTTTCAGCACAAAATGCTCTACAGGGGATGGAGAGCAGGACCAAAAGAGCTGTATTATTGGCATGTTTGTGAAGGCTGGCACTGGAGATCTAAACTAACACTACCGAAGTGGGGAGCTCAGGCAAGTATCAACTTTGACAGAGGTCCCATTGATTTGCCATGAGAATTTTCTGATATGAAATGTTTGGTTCTTACTCAGGCTCCAGATCAGTAGATGAAGAGTGACTTAAGCAATATATGCTCTGAATCTGATTCAGGATTTGCAGAGGGAAAAAAAAAATAATCCTGTAGAACCAGGAATGCTAGAACCAGCTTGCTAGAAGACTCCATCTCATTGTGCAGTTTGGCAGAAACTAAAAAAACAGGCAAAACCACTTCCCTCTAAGAAGGGAGAAACCAAGTTTTCCTTTTCAGTTGAAGTATGCATAAATACAAATGTGAAGCCATATACAAGTTATTATCATGACACAACTAAACCTTCAGCTGTGAGCAACTTGTGTAGACTCTCAGTTCCGTGAAGGAAGGTATCCTAAGTCAGGCATGTCTCAAGTGATTGTGAAGTTATTTTATTCTTGGTGCTTTTTTACTGGGTTTTTGGAGTAGTTAAGATCTAAGGGGCAAACAGATGAAACAATCTCCTCACAAGATACTGTGAGGAAGACAAAAGGAAACATGTATTACTTCTACAGACTGAAGCAATGTGGAAAATGTCTCACTCAAGAACAGTAGATACACTCGGTCAATGCACTTATATGCTATCACCTGCTGGGAGAAGAGTAACAGTTAGTGCTAGATTCTCTGTAAAGGAGAATGTAGGTTCTGAGGCTGCAGCCTCCTCATTATCTAATGATGCCATTACAAAACATCTAAGTCAGTTAGTGTGACAGTCTATATAGTTAGGGAAAAAATTACTCTTTCTGTGCTACTGTCTGCACTATGGTCAATTTAAGTATTTAAAAATACACCTTGAGTTTGAAGCCTTGCTGTAAATCAGTAAGGCACAGTCTGAACACAGTGGGAACTGCCTTTACTAATTTGTATTATTTGCAATGATTGCTTTAACCCTTAAAAACCCAAAGTCTTTACTATTTAATGACTAGTCAAACAGCCATACCTTCCCAGCCCATTTCATATTCTCCTGAAGCCATTTTAGAGCAGATGTACGCTCCAAGCTGTAAACTTCTTCCATATTAACATTCATTGTCATGTGCTTAAGAAAAAGCTTTGGATCAGATATACGAGCAGCCAGGATCAGTCTCTTCACTGCCGCTTGATAGTCACTGTTATTCTGAACTGTCTGATCTTCACATCTGTGAGTTTTCACAAACACAAAATTAGGTACCATCCAGGCCCTGTGTCACTCGCCTGAAGCTTTATACTGGCAACAAGATTACAAAAACATTAAAATAATGTTTTGTGTTCACTTCACTTATGTTAATTTCTATACAAATTTTAGCTCATTATTCTGAAAAATTAAAAAGTTATAAAAAGTATATTTTTAAGATATTTTATGGTAATGAAAAGTAATAGGATTTAATGCCAGTGCAAAGTAGGTCTGCAGTATTCACAGCATGTTTCATTAAGAAATGTTTGACTCCAGGCTGGAAAATTCAGTAAAGGAATGTAAACCACTTTATGAACTGGATAGCAAAAATTCATGTACATGCTTGAATCCAAAAGGAGTACTAATTTTTGGCATGTAATCACTTTCGGAGTAAGGATGTGCCTAAGTGACATGCCTACATTTTTGCAAGAGGAGAACTTACACTTTAAGCAAATAAGCAGAGGTACAATAGCATACACATGAAAACAAAATAAAAAACTTCTGATTTATCAAAAGAACAAAGTGAAGATATGTATTCCTTGGGAGGGGTAGAGGGGAAGAAAGACAGAGTACTCAAGTTTGAGATGCCCCTGTTCATCCTTCTTAACAAATGCAGCTTTTTGATGCTGAGCCAGTCAATCTCAGAAAAAATGGGGTCTTGAAAAATCGATTGTAGGTATAATCTAGTGACAGTGGTTGGTGGTTTATAGACAAAAGGAAAAAGCAACAAACCACAATTTTATCTGAAGGTATTAAGTCTCACAGAAAGGGGAAAAACATCTAACAAATTTAATATTGAGATATCCCCTATGAAGAGAATAAAGTAAAATGGCTTCATGCACTTTCAAAAAACCACACAAGAAATGCTAGTTGCTTTTTGAAAGGAATAACATTTTGACTGCGCCCTTCTACTCCACTGCTTAACCATAACACAAGAACCTATACACCAAGATATCAAGCTATCCTGTTTTTGAAAATACAGTGCACTCTTAGTGCAGTAGATACATTCAGTTAGGGAACAAAGGCCAGTATCTGAAACAATTTTCTGCTACCCACATGTAAAAATAATAATAATTTTAAAACCTCAAACATTTACTGTTCTATAGCCAGTTTAGAAACAAGGATTAAAAACAAGTTTAAAACAAAGCATTCTCTCTCCCAGCCAATGAAAAATAAGATCTCTATTAATTACATGATCACATGGATAAATACA
The DNA here is from genome assembly GCF_000699245.1 of Pterocles gutturalis. Classification (NCBI taxonomy): domain Eukaryota; kingdom Metazoa; phylum Chordata; class Aves; order Pterocliformes; family Pteroclidae; genus Pterocles; species Pterocles gutturalis. Next base: position 5,928 of record NW_010130000.1, read on the forward strand.
ATCAAAATGGTACATATCAGACAACAAACCTTTTCAGTATTATCTGCAGAGTCTGACTAGTAGCCGTTAGACTTTGAATATCACTGGCATTTGAAACAAGAAATATTTCCATGGCCAACAGCATCTCAACCTCAGACAGGTAAGATGGAATTGTCAAATGTTTGTGATATAAATTTCCCTGCAGTGGTGGGTAGCAACCCAGTGAGAAAGCACCTGAGAGTAAATGCAGAAATGTAAGGAATTAGGATCACCCATACTGAACACAGATCTGTTTTCTTCATTATGTGTCTAAGAATGTGGGGAAAAAACCCCCAAACACTAAATGGATTTTCCTGTTTCACCTGTGAACTAGTGTGATTTGAGAACAGAGCAAATAGTATTCACTCATAATATTCACTGTTGTAAAATGTTATTTTTGCCAATGAATATTATCAGTATGATTAAAAAGCTCTGTCAGAAGTCTGGGGACTCCAAGTGCGTAATAATGCAAGTAGAATTTAGGACAGGTCAGAAAGAAGCTTTATTAAAAAACTATAATGACTGTGAGAGAGGACACTTGAACAGTATCCCCCCCTTTGCTTCCCTGTCTTCTGCCAAGTGATCCCAGAAACCCAAACTATACAGCATTTCAGGAAAAAAGAAAAGAAGTGAGGAAAATCAATAATTTCAATGTTAACAAAGCTAAGTATCCATCCTGGGAGGGATGGACTCCTTAAGCGGCTTGCTAACCACCACAATTCTAAGTCAGAATCAAACAGTAAATAATGTGACAACATGGAGAGATGGTTCTTGGTGGACCCTATCAGAGTGGCACACCAAGATTGTCTTGGCTTAGAAGTGGGCAGTTAAAAGCAATCACAGAGTGTTAGCTTTTAGTTGAAAGGAATTTTCTTTTAGTTAGGATAAACTTCTTCACCAGACCTCTCAAATTTTAAATATTTTTACCACCACAGCTCTAAGCAGAAGTATAAAGAAATGTAATTTGCGTAGATGAAGAAGTGAAGATGATGCACTTTTCAACCATTTCAGGGTTCACATTTTTTAAATTCTGAAACTGAATGTTTGAAATTAACTTTTATCAGAATTACATTTATTTCATGCCAGGTAGCACGCACTGATTGATATTTTCAACTGTCACCATTTCCCGTAAACATTTTGGTTACAAATAAATTCCTGCTAGTGACACAGAAAGTATTGTTTCCTTCTTAGAAAGTCTACCCTTACCCATTGTTTCCCCAACATACTGGGCTGTTATGAGGATATGTTATCCAAAGAACATAAGGGAAGGATATTGTTTAAGAAGCAACTTACTTTTGTAATAGGTCCTAGCTTTAGACCACAAAGAACTTCTTCCCAAAGCTGTGATTAATCCTCTAAGTAAAAAAAAATCAATAGATAGGTTGTTTGAAAGCATGAAGTCTACTGCAGAAGATGAGATGCCAAGGTTCTTGCTCTCAAAACAGGCATTAATCAGCTTGTTAAAAAGGCAGCTGTACTGAGAAACATCTACAGTATCTGAAATGAAATGAAGAATATTAGCTACTGAATTAAGTCAAATGCAAATCTAATGAAGAATCACTTCTCAGTCAGTACCTAAATCAGGACTCTTGCTTGTATCAGCAAAATTGAAGAAGGTTGAGATAACTTATGATAATGCTTTAGTCATCAAAAGTCTTTTCATACAGTTCATTCACATTGTGAAAGAGAAGTGTTAAGGTACAAGTAAATAATTTGCTGCCAAAACCAGTAAGATCAGATAAAAATAGATTCACTTGCCCAAGCCTAAAAACCTGATCTCTCAGACTTAAAATCTGCACCAATAAAAATCACCTTGGTGCTTTAAGTTCTACCTTACTCTTACTCTGAAGAGCCCACTTCCTCTCAACTGTCCCCTTCTTGGCAGGACTGAGCAGCCTTATGTCCACCTCATGCCTAAAAAGACTAGATCCTTTTAGGATTCTCTAAGTAGATGGTTTTCCAACTAAGTTCTCCTAACATACCTAAAAAGACACTGTCAATAGGACTGAGACCTACACACAGGAATCAGCTGAGATTCACTCAGTGGAGCTTAAGCAATTACGCATCTCATCTTGAAGTACACATTCAAAATTTGTCAGATTATTTGAGCCTAAAAGAGCACTCGGTTCTTAACATGGAATGTGAAAGCAGCCTAGGTTAGCTAGCTCAAAAACAATGCATTAATCTGAAGTTAAGATAAAGTGAATTGCCCAAAATATATCTTATTCTATAGAATTGTATGATCCTTAAAAGTTTAGTCGGTCTTTCCTGTTGCCCTGTGTAACTGAGCCAATTGGAAAAAGAGGACAGGTGTATAAACTCTTGTGTGTGTGCGTGTGGCAAGAGCTGCAGCGTACAGTATATACTTTAACTGACATTATATTCTTTGGAGAAAAAAAAAGGGGCTTGTCTGAAACCATCTTACTTCAACAAATTTTAGCTTGAAAATAAGCGAAAAGAACAGTACAGAATCATCTGTTAAATTTTCAGCTTTTAACACAGTACCTTTTTCTTTACTTACCAGAATGATTTTGAAAACCTGGTAAATTCTGCAGAACTTCAAACGCCTGCCTGTATAAACTCTTCCTCAAGTATTTGTGCACTAGTGTACATAGCAGATTATGTCGATTGATGATGTCTGTTTTATCACAGGGCCACAATGGTGCATTTGTGGTCCACTCTGACTCTGCGGCAAACAACAGTGTAGTGTTATTTCTAGGAACTGAAACTGCGGGATGCTGAGACTTTTGGTGATTAAAAATAAACTGTAAACTGTAGCAGAAAAGAAATTTCACATCAAATGCAGTTCTAGTTATTAATAATTTGTTCCTTATCACCAATACTTCTCAGATGGTTTTATCTTGCAAATAACACCTTTTATCACGGTAGTAAAGTGGACTGTCAGTGACATATATATGTGTGTATATAACTATGTATATATCTATGTACATAAACAAAATTGAATAGCAAATTTTAGATCCTCAATATTACTTTATAGAACACCCACTATTCTTGTTTATACTTTTGAGTGTCTTCTCTTTTCAGCAGATCAGAATTCCAAAAAGCCAATAATGACGTGTTATTTAATTGCAGAAATATGGAACTATTCTAAAGCTATTTTACTAAATGCGGATACTGTGAGGGGTAAAGAAACACTGCATTGACCCAAGCCTGAAAACTTTTTGACACTGAATGTCACCTGGGTCAAAGGAAATCTACATGGGGCAGGGTCACTTTCCAAGCTGCACCACTCCTGTATTATGGTAGACTTTAGTGTATAATGGTGTTAATGGCAGACTACTGTGAAAACTTTTATGAAAAAAATTTTGTATTAGTCATAATATTTCTTCTACATGTCAAGAAGAATACTAACCAGTAAGATGGATCAAATTTTATTTTTGTTGTCCCAGTATTATTAACTTTATTTAATAACATAGACTAGCTTGTAACTTTTATCTGAAATCTGTCATAGAAGGGGACTGTTCAAATTTAAGTAAGATGTCGTTTTTTTATGGCAAGCTTACCTCTCAATACCCATATCGCTCCATCCAAACTTCCAGTTTTAAGAAAAATTTCTGCAGCTTTATTAACAATTTGACATCTTGATGCTAACCTCTCTGCACCTACAAGTCCTTTCAAAACTGTAAAATGTATCTGTAGCTCATGCAATTTATCCAAAACCTTCCTTCCCTAGCATAAGGGGGAGAAGTGAAAGAGGAAGGTCAGAGAAAGCAATGAGATTAGTGATCACTGAGTATATTTACACAAAATACGGATTTAATTTGGTGACACACATTTATAGGCATCAGTTTAGTTATCCAAACCCAGTAGGGAAAAAAAAGTAGAGTAAAATTTCTTATGAATAGTTTGGGTTTTTTGACTGTGTTGGCAATAAAGCCCCACCAGCCCATTGCTGAACACTTCCTAGCACGTTATTCCCCATAACTTTATTTCAATTATATAATAATGTTCCTATGCAGTATTTTAGTATATTTTGTAATTAATTTGTATTTGCTTACTTTAGTATATTAATATTTTTACTCTTTTGATTCCGTTCAGCACTATGCAACCTATAAAATTCTAAAAAGGTCATACAGAGAGTTTTCATTTCACAGCAGAGGCATAATTGTTAAACTGAAATAATTACTCCAGTGTAAGCCAAAGAAAAGACTGATAGCTGTACCGAGCAGGACAATAAGCTGGAAAAAGTTGGGCCTATCTAGACAACAGTGTAACAACCAACTATTTTATCATCATATTCCAGGTTGATACTTAGACTGGTTTCCTACAGAGGCTTCCTCTTAACTTTTTGGTTGGCCTTTTCAGTCAAAGATGGAAGAAAGGTAGCAGTCTCAAAGATAATTAAGATCTGACAAATCTAAAAAAGATGATGACCGTGTCAAGGTGGGATATCAAATTAATATCCCCAGCAAGGCAAGAACAGGCAGGATTCAGCACTCATCCTGTCTGGCTGCACCTTGCTGGTCAAGCAACATGCAGGAAACGCCAAGCAGGACATGTTTCAGCTCTTGCTCAGTGGGTGAATCAGTGAGGAGGTGGCTTATTAAAAGTGGTGGTCATGTGTATGTACCCATTGTGGTGTTGGAACGAGGGTCATGGAAGTATAGAGAAAGGGAGTTTTAGGAGAACAGAGAAGTTGATGGAAAACCAAACTTACTTATTAAGAAGCTCATTTTTTGAAAGTGCTTTATGCATATGCACATACATACTGTGGACTGGCATATGGTAAAAACTGGAGACTTTTAAAGGCCTACCGGTATCTGCAGTGGTTTATCTCAGCATAACCCATAGAAGAATACTAACTACAACAGTGCAGTTAACATTTACAGTGTAAAGAACCCTATAGATGTATGTGGTTGAAGGGAAAAAAAAACATACCAGAAAGACTCAGGTGAAACTTTGACAGCAAAATAGAAACTTGAAATCTAAGTGCAAACCAAAGACAAAATACAAAATTACGGAAGATTTGCATCTATTCCACCCGTCTAGCAAAAAAGAAGGGCCACTAAGAAGTGGGTCTTTATACAATGATGGAAAGCATGCAGCTATAAGAACAAATTATCTATAAAGGAAGGGCATCCAATTAAAACGCTGTTGTGGATTGAGATCCTTAATCGGACAAGAACCTCTGACCAATTCTCTGAAGTAATAAAAAGCTGCATAAAAATAAACCATAGCAAAGTCCTTCAAGATAAGAAATATTTGAGACAGGAAGTGGATGAAATAGTTGCCAGAGGAGCATTAACATTGCAGGATTCTCTACAGGTACACGTCCAGAAAGTAGTCTGATGTTGCCTGAAGAGCTGTCTCCATGGAAGGCCTAGTCACATTTCAATTCTGCATGTTTTTTTGAAGTATATCTGTTCTATGAACTTGCCTTAGCTCTTACAAAGAAGATTCTCTTCAGGATCAAGGAGTATACATATTTTACCCCTGAGAGCCACTAAGCATCAAAGCTATGTGATAAAGAGGTTTGATGTTCATGAATGCAAAAAAAAGCACATCTGAAAAGCACATCTAGAGCTTTGGGCAGTCCAGCATATTCATAAAATGGCACAGGGCATGTTTTCTAAAGCCAAAATTACTTTGGGCACAGCAGGAAGAACAAATCCATCACCACCTTATTTTCTGGACCACTTTTTGGAAGAAACAAGACATGGGACTAGTTTAGATACTAGTCCATAACCACAGGATTAGGGACTTAATCTGATCCATATAATGGAGTGAAACTGGTTGGAGAAAGGTAGAAATGACAGTTCTAGTTCATCCCTGAAGCAGAGGTGAATTTTGGATCTGCCAGTTCTGATAAAAATAATTCAGAATACAGTCTCATTCACACTCCCACTTGGTCAAGACAGGTTGTCTGCAAGGCTGTTTGAGGATCTTGGTGTGCACTCTGTGGAGAGGTGGATTTGATACCTAACGTAACACATAAACATTCTCAAAGAAGCAATGATCTTTTGCTCTAGACATGAAAATATCATAGTATTGTAAGAACTGTCTACTTCTAGTAACTCCTGTTATACAAGAAGAACATTACACATGCTTTTAACACCTTGCACCTCTGAAATAAGGAAATGAAGATGAACCTCCTTGGAACATCAGAGGTCCTGCAACCCAAATATCAGGATCTCCCTTTAAGATGGATCTGGAAAACACCTGAATGGTATGAAGGCACTGAACAAACACTGAATATATGCCATCTCTGCTGAAGACGACAGCCAAAACCCAAGGCAAACTAAGCTCTTTGATGGGCATGTGAGCACTGACCACTCCTCAATGCCAAAAATTTAGACTACCTACAGGGATATCTTAACTGTTTGAACTGCTAAGTTTTGTGGAACAAAAATGTCTAAAAAAGCTCTAGTGCGGTGCTACAAAAGCGCTAATGCAAAGACTATCTCTCCTTCCCTTTACGCCGAAGCAATACCACACCGTGCTGCAGCTTGATAGGGAACTACTAAAGACCACTCAACTCAACAAGCTGATGCTACAAAATTAACGATTCCTCAAAACAGGTGTACTGCCTCTAGACTAAACATCTCTATCAAATTATCTCCTGGTGCTTGAGTTGACCTTGGAAACTGAGCAGTGCACAGGTTTTACATAATGGAAATCCTGAAGGTCATCCCCTATGAACAACAGTAGAAAAGACACTTTAATCCTTTGATGCAAACTAGAAAGGGTTCCTTGATGATAAGTTACAAAAAAACCCACAAAAGACAAAAGGAGACAAGGAGAGTGTTTGCTTTTGTTCATAAAAATACATGCTAGAAATCAACTTGTATGGGATAAGGAACATCCCAGTACAGCATAATTATTAGTTGTAAGGATCAGGCCCAGTGACACAAAGGTAAGTTCAGAATGTGATCACTGACCAAAATACACTCCAAAATCATTGGTGGTTTATATTATTTTTTATGTTGTCATTAGTCATGTAGCATTGTATAGGAGATCCAGCTTGGTATACACTGCTTCCTTCCAGGAAGAAAAAGACAAATGTAACACTGAAACGGATCTTGCTGCAGTGAACTCATGATCAATACTGCACGAGGCCTGAAGAGTGTAAAACTGCCAGTGAGAGGTCTCATCTCTTAACCCTGGCCCTCTGTAATATTGACAGTAAAGAAAGAATTGTAAGGGGTATTTCTTTGTGAGGGCTGAGTCTTTGCAAGATTCACAGAACTTAGACCCCTAGATCCACTGGAAAAAAAGCACTTCTAGTGATGTTCTGGGAAATGAGCAGTTCACGAAGTGCAGTAGCAGCCTTACTATGCTTCTCATGTCTTCCTGGCCTTATCCATTCCATTGGAGGTCAGTTTCAGAAGCATCTGTGCAGGAAAGTGCCCACTCCCAACTCCTGTAGATATTACTTGAGTTGTGAGGTCTCAGAATACTGTAGTATTGCCAGATGGAAGAAAGTGACACTTCTGGGAAACAATCCCGTAAGCACCTTGCCCCAGAATCTCAGGAAGACCTGTCTCCTACGCCAGATTCATCCTCAGCTCAGAAAAGTCAAAAGCTGTACTTGAACAATGAAGTTTCTAGATTGCAAGACAAAGTTATGATGGGCTCCATAAAAGACTACTGCTCAGAAAGGCACAATAAAATGCTTTGATCCAGCTGGACGATCAAGAAGTACTAAGATGGTGGGGAGGCAGGTGGCACATCCAGCCATTCAACTAGAGAAACACAATTCAACATCTAGAAAAGGAATGACTCATTCTTTTTCTTCTAGTCAGGTTCCTATAGTCCAGTATACCTTTATCCACTGCAGTACTTTGTGATAAGAATACATCACACTTATCCCAATCCTTCCAATGAAAGTTCTGTCTGCTTCATTATGTTGTGAATCTTTTATTACTGGAAAGAAAAAAAAAATTTACAGGTAAATGCAATTTTAAAGAAATTACACACTTGAAAACCATGGTCATTCTGAAAATATTAAATATACTTTCTGAAATATTTGCCATTAAAAGTAGTAACTTCTAAGTTTTAACACCAGAAGGTAAATAACTATAGTTTATTCAGACACTATTTCATCGTAGTCTAATTCATCTGTAAGATGCTTGGACACGTAATGGCATAATTTCGCAACATCATTATTTGTAAAGTAAGCTTTGCATTTTCTGGCACCATGAAGAAATGTTGTCAATTACAGAACTGAGTAGTAATTGCAAGTTTTTCCAACCATATTATACAAACACTTTGGAAGCACTGTTGGTATTCTAGAGCAGTGGTCTCCAAAGTAGGGTGTGAGCACAACAATCCTTTCCCGTGTGGGAAGAAAATATTTTTTGTACCATTAAAAATAAAAAATAAATAAAATATTTTTTAAAGTAGTGTTTACTTCATTTTTACCTCATCTTTTTAATTTCTATCTTTGTGTATGTTTTAGAATGTACTTAATATATTAGTGCAATAGTACATGTATATAATTTATAAATAAATAAATAAATTGGGGGTGAGTGCTCAAAAATCTTCCACTGAGAGAGGTGCCCATCAGTTTGGAGACCACTGCTCTAGGGAAGACAGCCCCACCAAAATCTGTCTCTAAACTAGAAGCTGTGATAGCCAATTTTATAATATGAAAGCCTGTGGTCACAATGGTCATGTCATGTATCTGGAATTTGTCAAGTTTTAGTAGTAAATAGAGGTTGAAAAAGATCCGAGTCATCCATTATAAAAAGTTTTAATATCCCACTAACACTTCACTGAGCCTCAGTTTTCTGCAAACTTGTTAGGAAGAATAATACAGATATGTAAGTAAAGGGGCATAGGGAGGAAAGTGGAAAAAAATGCCAGAATTATTAAAAAACTAGAAGGTGTTATGTGGACCCAGCTCTTGCATAAAATCTTGGTTCTTTAGAGAATGAAGTAATTCTGAAAATCGAAATCACTGAAAAAAAATTTTAAAAAAAGAGTACAAATTATATAAATGATGTAACCCTGTTCAAGGTGTTTTGAAATACACAAATATACATATAGCTGTATTTACAGCTCTAAAGTTTATTTATGCTATTAAGAGTGAAACACTTCACACAACAAAAATACTTTTGCCTTTTTCCTAAGGATAGGACATTCTTATTAAAAGACCACCAATTTTGGTTTCTTTCCTTGATTTCACAAAGCTCAAATGTTCTTCTTTCAGAACTTTCTTCAAGCGTAAGTACTGTGGATTTTACTTCTACTAGAAAATGGCTTCTATTGAGCATTTCAGCTGATTGTATTTGCATGTCAAGAAATTCTGAATATTGTAACAAATTAACTAATATTCAGATAACAGTATACAGATTCGTTTTTTTTTTTACTTCTTTTAAAAACTCTACAAAGAACGTATAGGGATGAACAAAAAACATTTCTTGCATCTTAATTTTACCTCCATCAGCAAAACCACAAAAAGGAACTCCTGGTCTGCCTGTCTCAGAATCTCTGGTTAGTATTTCAGCAATACATAAAGACAATTTCTGAAGATCATCAATATGTTCACATCCAGTTCTCACATTAACATACAAAGCTCCCAGCTTGGTCCAATCACTTTTTTCCTTGCAATGCTGTAAAGAAGACAAGGGATAAATACAAGCAAACCTGCTTCCAGAACACCAAACAGAAAATTACTGAAATTCGAGAGTTACACCTGGAATAGACTTAAAGCAGAAAAATGAGGCAGATGAAACAGTGCTGCCAAGAACCTCTATGTGCAATATGGCACAGTTACATGTTGCCTAACTTGTGTGGACTGCTAATCACTTTTGTCCCTCAAAAAATTAAAATGCTTTTTCTGTTTATGTCATTACTCCAATTGGGGAAGCTCATAACTTATTCATCCTATTTAAGAACTGGCATTCATCCAGTATTTTACTATCTTTTTTTTTGCACAATTAACCACAAATGGATGGTTATTTTCTTTATGAATTAGTCTTTTGCTTGCCAGATCACCTGATGACTTTGGTGTTAAAGGAGAAAAAATTCAGTCCTGGTTCTTTCCTTCTTAAATTTTGGTCTCAGGATCTGTGCAGTTAAGTGTAATAATATGTAAACTATATTACAATTGTGCATAATAAGTAATCTGCCCCTGAATATGAAAGAAGATGCAAGTGTCCAAATAATTTTTAGAATATTTTCTTATTAAAAAAAAAACACCACCTGCCTAGTGTTGCCAATTATAGCTTTTTACAATTGTGCCTTTCCATACTAGATATGAATTCTATCTGATTAATACATTAAATATTTTTTTTGTGAGGAATGATGTACCACTACCAATTACAAGCACAACAAATGTAACACACAGGAAATAATTCCTTAAAATTATAAAATCTTTGAATTAGATGAAAAAACAAGATAAAAACTACAAGTATGTAAATTAAAATACTGACATTACAGAAAACCTGAGACAGATAATCTTTCCCAAACATGGCTTTGCATAAAAAATATTTTATCATAATCTCAATATACTTAGTAAGAAAGCACACTATTTTTAAACGATGCAGAAATTGCTACTTCTTGCAGGTTTTAAAGAGGTCATGGTTTAAGTATTCCAACAAGCTTGAAGAATGCACATACTGTACCTGAATTTCAGCCACTGCTAAGTTGAAGTCAACAAGCCAGTTCTTTTCAAAAGCTCTTTCCTGAAATCTTCCATAAGAAAAAAAAATAATACTTAATTTTAACACATCCTATTGAACTAAACTATGCACCAGCAGAAGGTGATCAACAAATTATGATATATGAACTAAAAACTGATGTGATTTTTCATCCTATTTACTACACGCTATGCAAACTGGACACTGAAAACAGACATTTACAATCATGCCAAGGGAAGCCAGTATGTGTACTAAGCAAATAATTCATCAGAGCTGTTTCCACAGAAAATATTCCCTTATCTCAGTAGAAATGTACCTGAAAAGGTATGAATAAGACTTGCAATCCATTAAGTAAATGCAGTCAGCATTTCTGACATAAAGGTGAAAAAAAAAAGTTAATTACATGGAAGAAAGTGCTATGCAGCTGCAAATACCTAGGAGCATAATACTTTATTCTGATGCTGCCACCGAAACAGTGGTTACATCTACCCAGTGCAGTGCAATGATGTAGAGATACATAACCTACAACTGAATGAGCTAACACACGTAGTTGAAGTAGCACAGCTGCTCAGTCTTCATAAATACAGACTGTATCTCAGCTTGTGCTGAAAACATACGTACTGAGGCAACCTGGAAGGGGTCATTCCTTTGCGAATCAGATTCTTGATCTGAAAAGCGATAAAAATTACCTCCAACCTATGTGTAAGTTGCATAGTGGTAAAACACTGAGATCTGTGGTGGAAAGGTACTCTATGGGAAAAGTATGAAAAGCAGCAATTCCTACAGTGCTTTCACTTGAAACAGCGATGACTTGTTTTCATACAGTAGATGCTGCATATTTGGTTTCCTTTAAGAATCAAAGGTTGCTTTATGAATCGCAAATTTAGTTTCTCAACTTGTGTGTGCATATTATGATGCAGATGATAAAAAAAAAGGATCACAATCTTGTGCAAGTGATGGGGAGACATGAAGATTTTGGAACAGACTGCGGCTGGGATTTCACATGTTGCCCAGCATTACCCAGTAGTACTTAAAAAAATCACTCTCCTCCCTACTTGTGTTGGCACAAGTGTTTATGCAGTCGCACGGTAAACGAAACTAGAAAACTACTTCAGATTACAACTAATCTTCCTACTGCCTAGAAGGGTTGTTTATTGCAGAAGTACTGTTTGCTTACACAGGCCTAAATGATATATTAAACCATGATGTTTCTAATTTGACTACAGTTATATAACCTTGTAGCACAGCTGGGAACAGGTTGTACAATGATGATCAATATGGAAAAAACTAATCATAACTGCAGTCAGAATCTAAGTATTGACTTAACAATCCTTGATCTTTGAAGCGCAGTAGATTGACAGCACTTTAAAATACAATTAGGCATGTCAGTATTTTCATCCAAAACACTGAATTTGCATTTTCTCATTGCCTTTTAAAGTTTTTACATAAATTTATAAAAACAGAACTTGAAGAAGGAAGTAGACAGATATAATTATATAATAGCTCCTTAAAGACACACCTGGATTTTATGTTCAAAACAGTATTTATTTCCTGACTGGAAACTTGCAGTTGGTGAAGGAACTTAATAATACAGTCAAAATGTTCAAACTTAAGGAACATACCAGCATCAATGAGCTGTAATATCAAACAGGGGGAAGAAAAGTAAGCACACAAAAAATAGTGATCACTTATGTATTTCCAGAGGCAAGTGTCAAACAACAGTGGGAAAAACATGTCACAGTGAATCTCAGTCAAAAATAAGGGATAAATGGAAGCCCGCACCACAAATTCCGATAATCACAATATAACTTTAATATTATTTCAGTACTATTTTTAAAAGTGATATGTTTGAGTTTTAAAATAGGCAAGGTATTTCAGAAATTCCAATAAGGAGCAGTAGTACAAACTCATACCTTACAAAAGGTACTGATTAATGTAGGCACAGCGTCTCTTATATTCAAAGAAGCCACATGCTCAAAAACTTTCAGAAGAACATCTACAGCTGGCTAATTTAGACAAAAAAGCACAATCAGTTTTGCAACTCTGTTCAATTAGAAAGCTTAGAATTTTTATAATAGGAACTTTTGAATTGCTCTTTTTCCCCCGTAAGATTTGAGTACCAGAGTGAAAGAAACCTTATTACTACAAATCGCATAGTACTCAAAAAACTAAGAAACTACAGATCAAAGATTTTAAAAATATTAGAAGGTCACCTACCAGTGTATTGATTCGTACAGTTACATTCAATATCTCAAATACTTCCCACAAGAAACAGTTCTTGAGCAAAGAAATGAGAAGATCATTCAGCACTTCAGAAGCAAAATCCACACCAGGAGCAACTTCTCTGTAATATTTCACAAATATTTGGGCTGAAAAAGCAATTAAATTAATTTCACTTTGGGGTAACTTACGATAACTATATAAATTAGTTAATTCCTTAAATTTTAAATGCAGTATATAAACCTTTACTTATCCAGGATACTATGGGACAGGGATAGGGAGAAAAATGGGTGAAAGGATCCAGTTTGAACACAGTGTTAACCTTACTAGACCCAGACTGACTATTCTGAAATATCTTATGTTATAGAGCTGAACACCGTAAGTTCTGTAGGTTTCAAGAAAGCTTATCTGATTTGGTGCAGCACAAGAAAAACGCACAAAACCAGGGTAGATTTGGTAAGCGCATCACAGTAGTAAGGCCTTTCCAGACATGAAGCTCTAGGAAGAGAAGTGCAGTGTTATCATGGTGAATGGTCTTACAACCTGTTCCAGTGCTAGGCTTGATAGACACGTACTGTAGTCTGCTGGTACCCAACGTTATCTGCATTACAATGCTCAGTTATTTCAGCATGGAAGCATTACTACACAGGGTGGATCCCACGTTCACATTCTGCTATACTCTTAATAAGCTTTCAAAAACTTGAAGACTGGTCAGGACGGGTACAAAAAGAACGACTGTCCAAAGTAAAATTTAGCCCTTTCTGACTGAACTCAAAAGCTCAGATGGATCTGAATCAACTACAGTCCCTAAAATGCATTAACCATAATTGTTTGCATATGTGGTAATATAAAAGGATTAAACTAAAGCTCTTTGGGTGCTGTACAAGCACTTAATTTCAGGAGATTAATTCTAAAGTTTTTGTATTTGTAATGTCTGGCGAGGGTGTTCAAAAGTGCCTTAACAAAATTTTGGTTCTGTTAAACCTCCCCCCTGTGCCAGTTACTCGCTTCTACTCTCAAGTCAAGCTAAGTTAATTTTCTGTGGAAGTAAGATTTATAACAACCTCCTCAGATAACTGCATAACTAAATACGTAGCCTCAGTGGGAAATCAGAGCATGAACACACATGGATTTGATGTATTCCTTCAAAATCATAACTTCTTATTTGCTGGTGAAGCGGCACCCATTTCTCTCCCTACAGCCTATTTAATTTCTTTAAATAAGCTAAGTATCAAAGATACATCAAAAATTACTCCTAGGTCATACCTGCACGTTTTAGAAGGCCCGGTTCTTTGATACTGATATATGTCCTAAGTATTGCCATACAAATCTAGAAGAAGAGGAAAAAAAATCAATTAAAAAAGGTTACTTCAGTTTATGCCAAACAAAAGAACAACCCACAAACATAAGATCTATAAGAAAACAAACTGTACATTGCTTCTATTTAACCCATAGATACTGACAAATGGTGTAAGAAGGTAATTGGGTCTGTAGGCAAAGGCACCGTCAAAAGGTCTGCAAATCAAACAGAAAAATAATATAGATTAAATGTTTGAGAAAGGAGCTGCTGGGACCACAACTGCACACACATCTGTGTATACACTCATAGCAAACAGAAAAAAAGAATCTGAAAATACAGTTACTTTGGAATTAGTATAAATGTGGCAGACTGTAAACAGGGAGAGGGAAGCAAAAAGGTGAAAGTGAAAACATGATAAACAAAAAATACATGAATGTACCAACCAAGAGGCCAAATAATCATCTAGAAATGAAGCTGGTAACAATGATTGTCACAAAGAATCACTCAAAGACACAGATGACAAAACTCAGAACTAACTTGATTTAATGAACCATTTCACCCCAGAACCACTCGATTAAAAAAAAAAATCCACACCTAGATATTTTAATATGTTAGCTGGTATTGGAACATTCTTGTCTTAACATCTTAAGCTGTTAGCTTTGTGATACTTACACATTTTGCTTCATCTCTGCAGATGAAGAAATAAGGACTACTGAGATTAAATCTTAGAATTCCAAGTTAAGAAAAAAACCACCCATCCTTTCATATACCCTTTGACACTTCTGGAACGTTTACAGTCTTTCTGCACAACAATGTAAATGGTCATATTTAATACTCATTAGTTTGTGAAATAATGTAAAATCAAGAGACAGAAAATGCCCTAAATTAGTACATATGTTATTACAGAATTGAGTCAGGTTTATTTTTACACGCAACTTAAAAATTAGACAGGATCCATTCACGGAGTTTGTTACACAGCAAATTAATTATCATCAAAGCAAGAGATACCGGCTTGCAGCCAAGACATCTTTCTTTTTTAAAAATCATTAACCTGTTCAGATCATCAAGTCAAAGAACACAAAAATCGTACATGTAAGTATGCTGAAAATAAATACAGCTTATTGTTTTTATTTTGAAACAGTGTCATAATGTTGTTCAACTATAGTCTAAGACACATCTTTCAGAAAATAATGTAGAAACTTTGATCATTAATGTATATGCAAGGTCACTTCACAATGCGTTAACTCATTTAATCCAAATCTACAACGCCAGGTGGCTGAGGGCACTTTCAAAACAAACTTTAGCACATGCTTACAGTATGTAAATTGGTTTGCTTTCTTTTGGAATCTGTTTTCCTCCTTCTTTGGACTGACTCACATAAAAAAGCCAAGACTGCATCTGGAGCTCTGACAGTTCCAAGTATTAGTGAAATTGCTTGGAAAATCCAGTTGTAGTAGTATTTAATCATGGGACATGTTACATTATGTTCATAAAATAAATTAAATGTGTTACTCATTTACAGCTTCTAGGAAGATTCAGCTGATTTACCTGTTTCAATTTTAAAAGATGTAACAACCTACAGCCCATGTAAAAATGTGAGAATCTCTAGATTTTGAGTTAACTGTAATAGATTTCTAATTAAGGTACATGAAAGATACAATTCTCATTTTCAAAAGGTAGTGTAGATCACACTATTCTGTCATCTATCAGTTGATTCCACAACTCATTTAACATGACAATTTAATAAAAAAACATAACAAAGGGCTGCGTATCTTATACCAGCAACCAACTGTCTGGTAGAACACCGTTCTACTGCAGTAACGCAGAGGTGCTTAAATCAGAAGAATAAGCACCAGAATTTATGAAATCCTTCAGCATCACCCAGTAAGTGTGCACTCTGATGTTTAATAAGGAGAAAAACCCCATTCTGCAGCCCTTCACTCAGTGAGATCAAAACCAGGATCCTTTTTACAAGAGATTCTGTTTATGAAATCTACAGCATCTTTGAAATATACATTCTGTACTAAATGTGGCTGAAAGTCACCAACAGGTTCAAAAACTATTTAAAGGCAGTTAGAAAGAGTAATAAAAGGACAGTGCAACTTTAAGTCTTATTTCTTTAGGAATCCAGATTAAAAAACCAATACCACAACAGAAGTATACACCCTGGGCCCTGAAGTCGCAAGACGACATTAATGAAGATAGAAATCTTCTCACGTTATATCCTGTTTGTTTCCAGTTCATAGGATCAAGGAAAAAGAGACTAAGTCACAAAAAGTAAACATTTATTTAGTGGATACGAGCACAAAAAAGTTAATGAGTAAGGTGCACAAAGCTAAAATAAAATCAGAGAAATACAATTTGCATAAAGACATGTTTTCAAACCACTTATTTAACTGTACAGTTATTATCTATGCTACAGTCTGAAGTGTCATTCAAGCCAAACTGAATTTCCTGTAATTTCAATGTACGCCCGCTGTCTCTTGTCCTTTCACTGGGTATCACTGAGAATAGTCCAGCTTCACCCTCTTTACCCACTCCCCGCCCCCCCATCAGATACTGCTAGACACTGTTAAGATCCCTCCCTTTAATTACTTTGAGGAGTATTTAAAACAGTCTTAATAGTTTTGTTTACTTTGCCTAATACAAAAGAGATTTCACTGTTTGAAATGAAAGGCACCTTTTAAGAAAATAAATAGAACTGGTAACTTGTAGAACTTGCTCAAGAGCTCGAGAGTATACTGATTTTCAAAACTTACCATGCACTGCAGTGTTGTGCGATCAACCACAATTGTGAAGTGTGAAATCCTACTAAGTTATGCCTTAAAGCATCAACCAGTTACTTAATGAAAAGGAAGGAATATCCATTATTTGAAGGCTATTTCCCTTCAAAAATTCTGCTAACGATCATTATTGAAAACATAATACTAAGCACGTGGACTACCAGTCTGCGTAACAGTTCCTAAAGAGATTTATTTCCCCTGTATTTGACTAGACGAGTTTGTTGCTGTTTTACCTGTCTTCCATTTATGTACTTTGGTGCCACCATGAGGTGCTTGGCCTATTATAATTTTTAAACGGACAGTTCTAAAAAAACACATAAATACACAAACAAAACCCAAAGTAATCTTCTGGACTAGCAAGAAAGTTAGGCTAGGTTTGGTGGGCAGAACAGTAAGTGTGCTGGAGTGCTGCACCACAAGTAAAATCAAAGGGAATGGATTTTTAATAATTTTAGGCAAATAATTTAATTCTTTAATATATCTTCATATAATGAAGCACTACAAACCATGATAATTTATACAAGCTAGCTGAAAATTACTGATATTCACTACAGCCTGCCAAAGGTATTTCACAGTGAAGGAAAAAGGAAAATGTCCCAGACAAAATTAGTCTGAAATGATCTTAGTATTTTTAAACTGTCATAAATTTTCAAAAGGGTTACAAAGCATTAGGAAAAAAACCCAGCTGTTTTGAGACATAAAAAGAGAAAACATTAAGAAAAATAAAAATAAATTACACGCTTGTATTTTTAAAATTCTGACACAGAATATTTAAGATATCAAGGAGAAGGATAAGCTCCTTAAGATGCTACCTTTTTAAAATTAGAATCTATGTCTAATAGGTTCACAACAAGTTATTTTTTACATTTTGATTGTGTAATTACTTGGTGACACCAGTGATAAAATTGTACTCATAAGATGGTAGAGGAGAAATAAATCTTATAAGACCTGATAAGGACAAGTTTAAGTATTTGTCTTTGATTAGTTGTTTTAATGTTTTGTTTGCTTCCAAGTGACTTACAGAACCACCTAAGTCACATTTTCATAAAGCCAATTCCAAAATCTTATTACATGACAAAACAATTAGCTTGCCTTGCACAGTTCTTGGTATTACAGGCTCATTAATTTCTTTGTTAAACGGTTTGAAAACACATCTGTTCTGCCCACCCTTGCACAAGTATTTTTGCTTGCAAATATTATGCAAATTATCACTCCATTTAAGGACTTTATAGCATCTTTAATCAGACATTCCCTGTAGCATAAAACTTACAGAAAGCAATATAGCATAGATGGCTTTTGACTTTAACAATACACACAAAGTCTGGGTTTCCTTACAGGTCTCCGATGCTTGGGATAGAAATGTCTCAGAATCTCCCAGTTCTACTACTCTGTATTCGTACAGCCTAACTCTTTCTGCTTTGCTGGTGCCTGTTCTCTTAAAAAGTCTACTAGTTCAAAATTCTACTATGTTTTTAAAAAAGAACATTAAAAGACTTTGAGAGGAAAAATTTCTGAACATTTTTTTGATCCATCAATTTCTGAAATTTACTCCCTTTCTATATATAAAATGAACAAAAGAGATGTCACTTTGCATTTAAAAAATGTTCACACAAACATTCTGTTCCTTTCTTTAATAAATCTCTTTACCTTTTCATCCCCTTGTTCAGGAACATGCCAAAACCAACATTTCGCTCTTTCACACCCACGCAAAGTCATGAAATAAAGTCTGCAATATTTACGGGGCAATTGAATCATCTCAAGGATCTGCTGGACTGAACGACAGGCCTGAAATAAAATAAAACAAGCAGAAAAAAACCCAACAGATAATATTTTTGAAAGCAAATATGCTATGTTTTTTTTAGAATTTCAAAATACCTGCAAATTATAAACAAACAAAAAACCCCCGTGATCTACAATCAAACCTTTGAAACAACCCTCATCTATATACTATATTTGCAGCATTGCAAAACAGACCAAGATCAATCCCTTGTCATGTCATGTTAAGTTTCTAACACAACAAAAATCTGTCTTGAAGACCACAGACAGAGAGCATGCAAGAACTGCTAAATGAGATGGACAATGAGTAGAGAAGAGGAAGAAAGGTGATAAATTCCTGCATGGCTCTGGGTAACAGTCTGAGAATTCTGGGGCATCAATTTCCTTTACCCTTTTTCAGTGCCCAGCATAATGGATAATGCAGCCTGCCTTAAACATGTGAAACCTCTGCTTTTCAGTTCTACAAAAACAATACAGCAAAAAGCATTACTAGATTTTGCTTAAGCTGTAAATAGAAATTAACAAAGTTGCACTGTGAATAACTGTCCCCTTATCATTGATTTTCTTCTTAGAAATTGTATTTAGTCAGTGATAACATCTTTAGAGGAGCATAAACATAAACATACATAGATTCATAATTTCTGACTAGTTATATGGCGAATTATCTGAATATCCATAGCAAAATTAGCACAAAGGGATCAGAAATCTTTAAGGATTTAACAACTCACAATTGCTTTTTTTTTCATCTTCCATGGCTCCAAATGTCTGTAATCTTGCAACGGCAGTAAAGGACTTTTTTCTGAAAATCTGTAATCTATAAATTAGGATGAGGGCAATAAATGGATCATGTAATAAAATGAATCATACTAAAACCACTCTCATTTATCTTATTTTCCTTTATATTTACAGTTCCTTCAAGTCACAGCAATTATTAATGAAAAATTGATACACTCTAAAGCCAGTAATGTAAGTTACAGTTTTCTTTATTATCCTAAAACTGAGACTTTACTTCAAGAGTAAGCACATTTATATTAAAAACTTCAATACTTTATCCAAGGTTTCCAATCTAACTTACAGAGATAAGAAAGGAAATTTAATATTCAGAAGTTTTAATTTCAAAAGGAAAAAAAAATTTATCAGTAATCTTTGCATTCCCACATCACTAGCCAAAAATTTAAACTACTTTTCCAGAACTGAAATAAAATCTTTCATACTCCATGTTCTAAGCAGTGCAATACAAAGCTTAAGCCCAATGTACATTACTGGTTTCTTAACCATGAAACTTGGTTTTAGAACTTTACTATTGATAACTCCATATCTAAGTAGAAATAAGAGCTCTTGAATGCCTTGCTTTTGCCCTCTCCTAGCACAGCATCTATGTTTCTTGCACTTCCTGAAAACATTGTTAAATGACATGGTAAAATCGTTCCACAAACTCAGACCAGCAGTATAATTTGAAACTAAGCTAGAACTTCTACCACTGATCTCAATTTAGGAAAACCACGTTCATAAACAATCATATTAACCAATAATTCTAAAAACATCAATTCCCAAAACAGCTGTTGCAAAGAAACAATGCAATATCTATCCATACGTAGTCAATTCCTGTTTTTCTCTGTCTTGTACACCGAATAAAACTATGCATTTACGTAAGGCTAAATGTCAGAGTTGTTATGTCCACAGAAAAAGAGAAGGAAACTTCGACTACAGTTCCATTATGTGATGATTTCTCTGGCAGCAGAGACACTTAAGAGGTACCTTTCCCAGGTGTGAAATATACCAGGTCAAAATGAAGTGCTGTTTATTAAATCTAATTAATTTCCTTCATCCAGTCTAGCGAATGCCTCACGAACAGTTGAATTGGCATAAAACAAAGTTCTGACCTTTAGCAAGGTGGGCAAATCCCTTAGCCAAGTATTGCCAACAGATAACAACCAAGCAAGAAAATCTACAGTCACATTCTCTGACCACAAATAAAGAAAAATAAATTACTTGCCAATAACGTGGCTCAAACACAATGTGTCAAAATACTAAGAATGCAGGCATTGCTGTACAATTAAAGTATCTGAGAACCATAAATACCAAGACAGAATGACTGCTATTTGATCTTACCAAAAAGGATTCTGGTGAAAAACACAACCCAACCCAAAATCCTCACTAAGCTATCATACAAGAGCTTGCATTTTTGCTTCTATGTGTGCAAACTAAAACAATTCCAGCCTTCAGGAATTGAAGAAATTCCTTAAGATTTTATAGGTAAATAAAACACATGTAAAAATAAATTCTGGAGGGTTCACCCATGCAGCATACAATACCATTTGTCCGGGGTTTCATCACTGTAGCTTCACTGAGGACATTTACTTTCGGGGCATGCAATGGCAATTCTGATAGCAATTCACAGTTCACAAGATCTTTGTATGTACAGTCACTGTTGAGTATTAAAAAACAAAATTTTTTTTAATCAAATTAAACAGGTGCTTCTCCCATATACTAAATGCATAAAAAGGGGGATTAAGTGTATAAAAGACAAGAATTTCTCCAACAATTTACACAGCACAAAAACTTGCAGTAAATTTAAATAGCTATCAGTCCCAACAACTTTACTTTCACTATGCTCATTGCATGGTCCAATCGGATTACGATCTTAGTGCAGATTCTTCTGTCTTAAAAGTGTAACTACATGAAATTCAATCAATAAGTAGAGAAAGCACCCGTGAACCATTTCTATTTTTTTCACTATGCTGACAAGAAGATTGAGATGATTTCTGTCACCTCTGAAGAAGCATCTACTTTTCAGTAGTCTGTTATATAATATCTGCCAAAGAAGTAATCCACAAAGCTTTTGAAATTACATTTGAAAAGCCAACTGTTTTCTTTCCCAGTAACTGACTCTACTCGGCCGAATATTTAGATGATTTCAAAGGGAACTCCAATCGAAGACCGTTTTGCCTTTAACTATACCCAAAAGGGCACATTCCAGATAATTAAACTACTAAAATGTGATGTTTTCCAAAATAAGCCACAAACATTCCAAGCAAAATACTTAGTGATCTCTTTGGTTGTAAATAAAGTCACAAAAAAAAAAAAAAAAAAAAAAATCCGCTTTCCTCCCCTCCCCCCTCCAACTAAGAATCTAGGTGCAGTACAAAGGACATTTCAGCCTGCTTGCTGTTTTAAGACAGAAATAGACTTGCTATCCCCTATGAGGGGCACGTTCTAGCTATTTAATACTTCTCATAGACAGGATAATTCAATTATTTCTTAAATTGCAGGCTGTTTTTAATGCAGTTTGAAATAAAAATGCTACAGCAGAGAAGAACAAATTCTACCTAATAAACACAAATTCTGCAAGATCAATCTTTATTTTTATTCTACTCAATGTACTGTATTGGTCTCCAGAGGAAATAAATCTGCAGATCTAGCTACTCAGAATTTTCAAGTTACCATGTAAAATTTATTCTATGCTTCCTTGCGATGCCAGCCTCAGGTCTGTCACAACAGGATTTTCATAGCAGTTTACCTTCCGGATAGCAATCTCAGCTCTCTTTTTAATCTAGACGTGAAACTACATAAAATTTTGCCAGGAACTGTGAACTACATAGCTCTACAATCAATTTATTTTCTTAAGTAACAGCATCACTGGAAACAGAGTTTGCTAAATCAGAACAATAATTGTTTTCTTCTAGATGAAACTTTGCAATGGTAACATTTTTGAGTAAAACTAGAGAAAAGAGTGTGACTCCAAACGAAGGAATATATGCCTTTTCTCTAACCCCAGGGAGTGCTGCATTTCAACTGAGGAACTGAAATAATGCAGTATCACTTGCACAAACATATTTTATCCAGCATAATCTACTTATTCTATAGCATAAAGAACTATTTACGCTACTAAGGTAGATTTAAATGGGTATTTTACCAGGAGAAGGAGCTTGGAGCTCTCTAGTGGATTAATGAAAAGATGCATTATTTTCCATTAATGGACTTCTGGAACATTTCAAGTCCTTCACAGAAATGTGGTGAACTGCTGCTGGAAAAAAGCAATACCCTCTTCTATTCCAGCTAAGATTTCTTGATTATTGTGAAAATGACTCTGAAATATCTGTTATTTCTCTTCTAATTACTTATGTATTTCATCGGTTAAGTATACTTTTTCTAAGTCATATGTACAATAAACACTTTAAGCACAGCTTGAAGCTAGGGGAACAGTAAAGCATGTGCTTAGCTCCACATGTTGTGTTTTTGAGGGCCTTTTTCTACTGCTGTAAAAATATTTATCAGCCTGAATCTGAATGAGATCTTTCAATTCTTTCATCAGCTTAGAAAGTCCCAAGAGGCAGAAAAGAAAGCTGAAAGTTTCACTGTTTTGTTTTGTTTTTCTTTTTTAAAGTTCTCGTAAGCTCTACTGTGTCTGGAAATGTATCTTATGCTATACTCACATTGAGATGCCAAGGTGAGACACTGGCAGAAAGTGGATAAATTTCATCACCAGCCAGAGGACAAAATAACCTCTGTTGTCCTGCCAGGCTATGACTATACTTGTCCTGTACTTTGCACAGTGAAAATATATATTATTTCACAAATTTATTTTCTTCATCGCATAGTCACAATAACATAGAAAAACTGAATTAAAGTGCTGATAGTGTTTCGGTAAAAACATCACATTTCATTTGTACAGTAACAGGGGAACATCACCAGCTACATGAAGGACACAGTATATATACCTTTTTTCAGCTTCACCGTTTTTTTCTTGTTTAACATCAGGCACTCCATCTGCAAACCTGAACTGTAAAGATATTTAAAACGTACTTTTAGATACAGCAAAGCACCACCAACCCTGTTACACCTTACACTACAGACTTAAAACTGCTAGTGATTGTTAGAAGGTGTGATAATGTAATCTTGACTATAAAAACTGTAATTTGGACTCTTACACCATCTTTTTAAATGGATACACTGCCATTATACTCTGTGATCCTTAAAACACTGATTTTTTTAATTGCAAAAAGATGACATGATTGCCTTCACTTATCGTTGCTCCCACTGATAATCCCAGCAAATTTTAGGCCTACTGCCCAATTTTAACTGTGCCTGACAGATGCCTAGAAACCCACAAATGACATTCCATCAAGTTTAATAAAAAATTAAAGATGTATTGATGGGAAATCTAAGGCTTTTGCTCAGCTGTGCACTACGGTATACAGGTAAAAATTCCCCCAAAATATGGAGAAAAAATATAGCACCTAAGATATTTGAGGGTGAGAATCTGAAAGGATTGATAGAGAACTAAGTCACAGAATCCTGGCTTTGTTTTGTCCATTATTCATGAAGTTAACTTGAACTTCACACTATAACACACATTTACGATAGCCAAAGAATTAGAGATGGATATGCTTTCATCAGATTTCCAAACTTCATTCTACCAGTTCCCCAAATATTTTTAGTGTTTTCTCCAGGGTTAGTTTTTGTCCTCGCAGCATTATTAGTTGGAACAGCCATCAAAAAACCAAACCCCCAAAATCAGCCCAAACGGTAGAATACTTGCAACAAGTGTTCTGCTGTTCCATCCACATACAGGAATAGGTTTAGGGCTGTAGCATGTATTTAGTGGCTTAGGTTTGGTTAAGTTTGAGGTTTGGGTAAGATTCATTGCACATATTTACTGTTGTCCAACACAGCACAGAAAAGCAAACATTAGGACACTAATTTTATCAAGCCAAAGCACTATGAAGTAGCCCAACTAGGACTGACCTGGCAATACTGCAACAAGTACTACACCTCCAGTAACCTACTACTACTATCCTCTCTAAGAGATCAGGGAACACAATGGCACTGTTCACTTTGTGAATCAGATGCTAGCAGCCCCAATTCCATTTGCTGAAGGAAACGTTTCTGTTCTGCTTTTAAATAATGATTTTGCCATGGAAACCAATTCCCTACTGTTTGATTATGTTACCAGTTTTTAGCCATATGAATTTTACAGTTTAACTTATCTAGTTAAAACTATTATCCACTCTTGAAGTAGTGGAAAACAGTAAATGTTACCAGCAGCTATGTCTTGAGTGGCAGTGAGATGTAAATTCCAATCCATTATCAAATAAATAAATAGTATAAAACTTCAGCAAGTCTTAAAATACCTAGACTTACTATCTAGAGGAAGGAGGACAAAGAGAGTAGAAAGGTGAGATAAAGTCAGTGAGCATGAAAAGGTCTTAACATTCCCTCTGAACTGCCAGAAAGTCAGTAGTTCAACGTAACAGCCCTTCTGCCCAAGTACTTATCCATCCCTGATCCTCCTCGGATGTATGATGGCCGTGCAGCTCCCCAGCACCACCTATCCTTGAGACTGTGTGGTGAGAAGCATTTAACATCAACTTTTAAAGCTATATATGTTATGCAAAAATGTCACATATGCACAGTAGCACTCTTAGGTGTTCACTGGAACAGTAATTTTCATGCAGTTGGTAATACAGAATTACCATAACAACTGATACAGCAATATCTTGTTTCATTTAAATTTGAAGATGAATTACTACTGATGATAAAAAAAAACAAGCTCTGTCAAGCAAATTTTACCTTGTAACTAAGTAATCTATGAAACATTATTTTTTTAATTGCAGGAAATTTAAAAAATTGTTGATAAAACAACATTCGTAATTAAAATTACCCAATTACTTGGACTATAATTTCTTAAACTATTTAGTGACAGAAAGCATGATTTGTCAGTACCTTTTCATCCCTGGCAAAACTCTTTAAAAGCTCATCTAGTTCTCTTAGCTGCCCATCGTCACGGAAGTCCTCAGTAACACCTCTCAAAGGACTGCTTCCTCTGGAGGAGTCGTGCGTTTTAGCATCTTTAGCTACAAATGTATAAACACATCACTTCACATGCTTCCCATGCTACAAGACAAAAAAGCTTTTATTTCCTAAATGCAAATACTATTTCCTTAATACTAATGACATTTAAGAACGCCAAGGACTGCCTAAATGTGAAATTTATATGTAAAATTATTTCACCTTTAAAGCACAAACCATTTCAAATAAATATTAAACTGAATCTGCAATTTAAGTTCTATCCAAGCTGTATGTTCTGTAATAGACCCTGTAGAACAGTACAACAGGTTTATTTACATTATATTTAATTGAATACTTTAAAAAGAAATTCAGTTAAGCTTTGTTAGTAAAACACAACCAAAGATATGTATGGTAATTTGCTAAGCAAATAAAGACTTAGTCTTTGATAGAGAAGGAGGTAAGTTAATTGTAATTACATGATGGAACCCTGAACTAAATATAGATAGCTCTGAGAAACTCCAAACTCCTGTAATATAATAAACTCAATGAGAATTCAGTGTCAGGAAATTTCAGCACCTTTTGCAGATGCACAGGAAATGAACAGAACACAAACAGCTGTTTCAGAAATCTGCAGTTGGATGTACAACAGAAAAGCTCCGCTTAGAAAAGGAATTCACTATTTCATTGGATCACCTGAATCAATTTCAACTGCACTGCGTGGTCCAGACACAGGAAGAAAGAATCAGATTATTATTGGAAAAGCTTTTATCTTATAGTCACTGGTCTTCATATGATCATCAGCACAAGACATATCTGCTTGAAGACAATGTACATAACATTTCCACTTGAAAGATGAAGAGGATTGATGTAATCCAGAATATCTTAACTGTAGTGTTTGTTGCCCTTCTTAGACTGTGAAGCCACAGAGACAAGCAGCCATGCCTCACTACATAGCACAAGGCACCAAAGCAGTAATACATATTTCTAAATAAATACATAAATCACCAGTAATTACCAAAACCAGGCACCTTTCTTTTGTTCTGTAAAATTCTGTTTTAAAAAGTCATAGATCAAACATAAGTTACCATGTGCGTATTGATCTCAGTGTGATGTGATCCTAAGTTTCTCAGATCTGGTAAGAAGGACCTACTTAAATCTTCTTCTTTATTTTAAGCACCACAAAAAGACCCAAAGACTTTTAGTCTCAAACTTTGTTAGAACACAAAGTAAAACAACAAACAGCCTAAGGAAATGCAGAAGCTACTAAATAGTACAGGACTTGCTCCCAGGTTTGGTGTCAATCACCTCAGTACTGTAGATGCCATGGCACAGGCTCCGCTGTCTCTTTAACTCACCAGAGGCCTAACTGTGTACTTCCTCCCTACTCCTCCTCAGGGAACTTGTGTCTATTTCTTGGTGTCTGAGCTCTTAAACACTCATTATCTCTTATTTTGCCTTCTAATCACTGAAGCCTGAAACTCAAACAGCCTCCCCCAAACAGTCGCTATTCACTCCCTTTTCTCCAATAGGCTACACCTGCCCAAACCACTCACTCTTTCTACATCAACATAACATAGTAATATGAAAAAAACAGCACAAGAGGTACTGTCACAGGCACTCTTCAAGCCTGCAGCAAAATCAACACATCATGGCAGAGAACCAGATTAACAGCAAGCTGCCAAATGGACACCATAAACGGAAACACTGAGAACCTTCAAAACCAGTCTCTGCACTCTGTGTCTTCTCGAATGTGTCAGTTATGGGCTTCTGTTCAAAGTCAAAATTCTGTTCCTCTACCCTACGAGAAACTTCCACATTAGACATACCTTGCATGGTAGGTTGGTATGCAAGCTGTAGAAAACAAAACAAATCACATTTAGATGCTGCCTAGCTGGACTGTTCTGCTTAAAATAGGAAGAAAAAGCATGAAGTCAGAAGTATCTTTCTCTCTAAAAAAGAAAAAAAGCATCCTTAAAAATCAAAACAGTTGTCAGAGGAATGGGCATAGCACCTGCAAAAACCAAAAGTACAACCAGGAAAAAAATGATATAAAATTCAGTCTGCTGATGAACACAAGAGAAAAAACAAGTGAGCTCATGAGTCAGACTCCAAAGCAGTATCACAGTACGTCACTGTCTTACTATCATCTCATCAACTAACATAATTCCTTGCCTAAAGTATCAGAGAGATGTCAAAAAAAACCCCCACAACCGAAACAAAACAAAAAAAACAACCCAGTACTACCAACAGACAAGAACTACAGAAAAGCAGAGGTTCCCTGAAAGGCTCAGGTTTGTACCATTTCAGAAGGCATCTACTTTATACTCAATAGGAAACAAATCACTGTTGTAATAAAAAGACACTACCGAACCGACAAGTCGTCATTTTATTGGAAAGTAGAAAGCCTAGGTTTTGTCACTGAGTATCTTTGTGGTTACTTTCTTTTCTTGATTATACATTCAAAAAATCTCCAAATCACAGAATGTTAGAGATTGGAAGGGACCTCGAAAGATCATCCAGTCCAATCCCCCTGCCGGAGCAGGGACTCTTACCTTTTAGCACCCAATCATAGGAATTTTCAGTATCATTTGACATTCCAGATTCTTGTATGGTAATGTGTCTGATGTGTCTGTTTTGAACAAAAAGAGTATTTAAGATTTCCACCTTGCACAAAAGCAGAATTAATCTAACCAGTTATGTAAAATTAAAGTTCTCAGTAACACTTTCAGCTGTGGACAGAATTCTTATGTACAACACACTGTTGTAAGACTGTTCTTAACTCTCTCTTTTGGCTTTCTTACGTCCATCTGTACAGCTATACACCTAAACATATTAGGCAAAATTAAGACATTTCAAATCTCAAAATTTGTCAATAAAAGCTCATTATCTCATTTCACCTTTGTCTATAATACTGAGAAGGGAAATCTTCTCTGTATAGCAAATTATGGAAATACAGTGCTAATGAGCCAATTAATCAATTTCTACAAAATGTGATATATATTAATTTTATATTCAAGAAAATTTGCATAACTATGAATATCAAAGAGAGTAACAAAAACATTTGTTCCTAGAAAGATACTTCACCTATTTCAAAGGTAAGTTGGGGAAAAAAAAAAAAAAAGTATTTCTCTTTGGAAAAAGCTCACAAGGTAAAAATACATATTAAAATATTATATATATAGAATATATAAAACATCATCATCACAGATTTTGGAAGCTCGTACCTGGTCAATGACACCAAGTATAAACACAGAAAGCTTTCTAGTAAAATGGAATAATGAAAATTTGCAACAGCCTAGTGGAAACTAAAAAGTTCCCCAGTAGCATAATTTGGAACTATACAAACATCCAGGCACAGATATCTATGTATATACACAAGATACATTAAGAAGCAAAGTTTAATAAGTTACAGCAAGTTTACAGAGAGGAGAGGGACTTTTATTAGAGGCAGGCTCTCTGTAGGTTTATTTCCTCTTACCCACATTTTATGTGAAATGCGAAGTTTGAGTGATTTTGCTTATAACAACTGACTTTCTTTTTTGTAAAATTACAGTGCAGACAGTTCCAGAAAGCTGTCATCTTCATAAACATGGCTTAAAACTGAAAATATTTAACAGCATCAAGAGACTAAAATCTTCACATTCAGGTCAAAAGCCACTTCTAGGTCTTTACCAGATTCTGCTAATTGTGTAGTGTGAAATTGTTACAGAAGCACTGCATAAGTTCTTGTAAAAAAGGTGCTTAAAATACATACAGAAAACTACATTTATTACAATACTTGGCATTTGCTCACCAGCCTGACAAATCCAGGAGCGCTGACAAAACACATTTTAGAGATCTAGAAATGGGGACAAACTAGACAATGTCAGAATGTGGGATCCTCTTCCATGCTGGTGCTGATTAAGTTCAAACAAATCTCTCTTTACAGCACAAGTTACACAAACCACAGTGTTTGGTTTGCTATTTTGCATATGGAAAATGGATTCACATTTAGGCTTTTTATTCAAAAAGAAAACAGTAAAATACAGAAGTCTCGTAAGAGCAAGAATGGCTGCTGATGCGCTTTCAAAGGTATTCACTGAACCTACTAGTTCTATTGGGATGAACAGAGATACTTGATGCCACTTAAAAGTTAAGTGTCTAGGTTCCCTACATGAGAGGAAAGAAATAACCTCAGATGACTGATTCAAAAAACGTCACTGTTGGGAGTCACTTAGGGGTAGGCAATAGAAAATGGCAGAAACGTGAAAACTGAGCTTCCCTGCCCCCTTCGGGCTGCATGTCCAGAATCCATTCCTGATGACTGGCAGCTAATGCCTGGAAGTGCCCAGCACTCACTCTTCTCTTCTTAAAATGGAACCACCAGAGGAGTAAGCAGTCCTACTTATCCTAAAGGTCATAGCACGCTAACTGCATCCAGTAATTCAGGACATACACACACCCAGGCTTTTCTGAACCTTCCTGGCTTAAGAGCCAGGACCTGCTTGTCCTACTTAAACCTACTCGGTCAGAGATGTCAGTTCTGGGCATATGCACAAGCACAACTACAATAGTTTGGAAACTTTAAGTCAGAGACGTGTGGCAATGTTAGGTGCCTCTTTAGTTGTTGGGTCCTTTGTTTGTTTGCTTAAAAAAACCCAAACAAACAGCAAAAAACAAGCCTTATTTGAATTCTGAAC
Source organism: Pterocles gutturalis (assembly GCF_000699245.1). Taxonomy (NCBI): domain Eukaryota; kingdom Metazoa; phylum Chordata; class Aves; order Pterocliformes; family Pteroclidae; genus Pterocles; species Pterocles gutturalis. The sequence continues at coordinate 36,100 of NW_010130000.1, forward strand.
CTCAATCACTGTTGTGACCAGCATGTTCTGCTTTTTAAGGACACATGCTCTCAGGAAGCAAAACTTGTATTTATAAAATAAGAAGCCAAAGAAGAAAACACAGACAATACTCTAGAACATCTCTAAAGAAAAAAAAAAAGAGGACATTAACAGAAACAATATTTTATTTTAAAATATATAGTATGATGTAAATGTAACCCTACCAGCATAACCAACTGTTTTGGCTGGCCAAAGTTGAAGTCCCAGTTGTAACTGGGAAATACTAACAAAATAAACACCAACAGTATGAACCGGCCATTATCTGATGACACCATAAGCTACTTGATAAAACTGTGGTAAGGTCTATTGCCTTATTTTAATATTCCCATATTCAGTTCATTAATATATTCCTGACTGTTACCAACAATGGCTAGTCACCATCCAATGATATTTGTATCAAATTATGAAAGATAAGAAGCAAAACCAGACAATTTTTCCTTCTTTAGAAAATTAAGGGGAAATTTGAAGAAGTAAAAACCAAGCATTTTTATTTTCCTTGGTTGATGGCATGCAAATTCAGCAGATACCAGGAAAAAAGTTGAACTATTACTTCAAACAAGTTTAGTTTTCATCTAATGGTTGTGATGTTACTCTAACTCAGTGTCATTACTAATTAAAGGGAAACTTTGTCCTCCCTAAAAAATACTTAAAAGATCCAGTAAAATTTTTAGTTAGTATTTATATAAATAGCAAACTTTACTACCCTAAGCAAAATATATATGTGTAAAGGGCTCAAAAGTTCCAGTCTTCCATTCTGTGTGACCGCTGTCAGGACAGTCAGTTGGAAACCATCTCTGAACAGCCATTATTACCCTGGGGTAATACACAGCGAATATACATTCCCTTACACAGTGTATATAATATACACTGTACAAAAAATTAATACTCATTCTAATACATTTACCTTGATACAGCCTAGCTACTTCTTAAGAACTGGCTGCTCCTACTAAAGACTTGCCCTGATCTTCAGAGGCTTGTTTTAGCAGTTTTATTCTATTAAAATCAGAAAGTTTTATATTCTCATGTCTAAAAAACTGTTCAGCACTTCAAAGAAGATTCCTTTCCTCTTTTGCACATGGGTTCAATGAAGGGATAAGGAGAGCAAAGAGTAAAATAAATGAATGCAGTTATAAGATGGTACAATGTTGAAAATAATTAAAATTTTATTTAAAACAAGGATAACATAAAGGCACCCAGAAAGAGCAGAGGAAGAAAATTAAAACACCCCTCCAAATAAGAAAACTAAACTTCAGAGGAAAATCTTGTGCAATTTCTATCTGAGCTTTATGTTTTTCTTCGTAAAATGAAAAATTTAATCTTAAAACTCATTTATCAAACCCAAGTATCAAAGCTTAGAGAGAAAACAGACAAGACAGTTGACGAGTTCATCTATCCCACAAAGGACTACTACCTTTTTACAAAAGTTTGTTTATACTTTAAACTTCTCCTCTGCCCTCAGTGACTTCTGTATCGCCTCAAAACCCAGAAAAAAACATTAACGCCTAATAATTTATGCCAGGAACTTGCTGAATGAAGATGCAGGATCATAAACATCTATAATGTGTTTGCCAAATTAGAGATCTGAAAACTATTCACACATCTGGGGATAGGAGAAAAGCAAGGAAGGAGAATGGCAGAATGGAATACTACTGTACAGACAACCGTTTAGTTCTACAGATCCAGCAAAAGAATAAGCTACACCTAGAAAGTAAAAAATATTTCTAAGTATCATACCACTTTACAACTAAAAAAACACCCTCAAAGGGATATCTGCTATCTGAAATCAGGTGAGGTGTTTTAAAATACTATTTATTAATAATTAGCTTTGTTTATACTTTCATATTTAATTTCACTTAGTCTACATGAATTCTTTAGGACTACATTTTGCTTTGATTCAGTTTATCCTAGTTCTTATGAAGAACAAATTAATTTAGTTGCATTCAGACCATGGTCATACCTCAATCAAATCTGGACATTTAAAATCAACCCAGGAATTAGTAAAATTCTTTAAGAAAGCTGACTGCTACAACCAAAATATATCAAGAAAAAAGTACTTAGGATTATTGTTAACAAAAAGAATTATATGCATACCTAAAATTATCATCTACTGAATCTCTGTTTTCTGAGATAACACGATACTCAGGCTTAAGATCCTGCTTTTGATCCTGCTTTTCATCTTTAATGCAGATGCTACTACAGGACATCTTCTCAGGACAACTTTCACAGTCTGCAGGTGCAAGCTCCTCTTCATTATTCATTCCAAAAAGGTCAGGGTCATCCTGAATCACATCAATGACAAGAACATCTTCTTCGTATGCTTCAATAATATCTGGAAAATTTCTACTTTTGTGTTGTGAAAGACTCCGTCTTGATTTGCTACCATCACTTATTTCTAATGCAGCAGGGTGGTCAACTGCATTCCAAGAACGATCAGGAAAATTAGATTTCAGTACACATTCAGTACCATGGAAATCAGGCACAGATGACTCTACATGCCTGTCAAGAAAAGAATGTGGATAAAAAGAAAAACATTCAGGGAGCGCAGACATCTCATTTGAAAGGTTTTCAGAGTCATCATGCTGAAAGTCCTTACTGTTGATCTCATGCACTTTTTTCTCCGTGGAAACTGTAGACATAGCATCACTCGTAACAGGAAGAGGCTGCTGCTCAGAATTTACCAGAGAAGTCTCTTCACACATTTTCTGCCTTTTTGAAACACTAGTGCTGTCAAGAAGCTCTAGTGGACTACAGGCTTTTATTTCAAATGAACGGACAGATTCCAGTTTCCTGGATTCACATTTGTTTCTGCATAAAGGAATTTTGAATTTTGTCAGATTGCCAGTGTTAAACACTTTCATTAGCTTTAAATCAGAAAATGTCTGTTTCACTGATGAAGCTTTACAGCCGATGTTTGTTCTGTTTTTGTTACCTGTAGATGTACCATTCTGGACTGACACAGACAGTTTTCTTTTTGTTACAGCTCCCTTATTTTTATCTTTTTGTTTTGTTGTAAAATTCAGGGTTGCTTTAACCTCTTGCACATCTTCATGGTTAAAAGCCACGGTGCTTTGATCCATACTAACTGGTGATTCCTCATTTTCATTGCTCATTCTCAAGGTCTCGGAGATATCCACAGAAGAGAATTCTGGTGTTTCAAGTGCAGTCAGACATTCAGTGTTTGTATCCACTACTTTAAGTGTAGATTCTTTGTTAATTTCTGCTGATGACATATGCAAATCACATAGTCTCAAATTCCCAGTCACAGCACTGTTTCCTTCAGCTTTAACACTGCTTTTATCACAGGATTCCTTGAAGGCAGCCCTTGAAAGTCTTTTTCCTTCTGAGACAGATCCATGGTTTTTAAGAACCCATCCAGAAGTCCTGGCACAAGATTCAAAAGGCCAAACATTTTTACCAGTCATAGGTACTGTTCTTTGACAGGTAAACTGCTGCAATTTCTTATTAATTTTGTTCAATTTTTCATCTCTCTTACTTTTCTGACAATTAGAAACATCATGGACATCAGCTAGCACACTCAGGCAACCTGAGGGAGCAGAATGATGTACCACAGTGTTTGAATCTTCTCCTTTTGCTATTACAGAGAGCCCAGACGTCTTCTTAAAGCCATCTTCAAATGCAAGTAATTTCGTACTACTCTTTCTCCCGACTGATGTATTTTGTGCTTCATGAGTATTTTTTCCTATATGAAGATTTGATGTATGATCACATGAAGTTGACAGAGTAATTTCTTTATGATTTAGTCCTAAGACTGCAAAGGAGCTTGACATGGCAACTGCCGCTTCTGTTTGTAACTTACACTCACTGCATTCATTAGCCACGTCTGTGCAAATATTCTGCACTGCTGATTTCTCTGTGATTTTCATCTTTTTTCTAGGCTTTCTACCAATACTCCCCTTCTTTCCCCCTAAACACTTATTGTTTTCACTCTGACAGCATGAAAAACACCCTTCTCTGTTTTGAGTTTTTGCTTCTTTACTGAACAATAAACCACCTTTTATGGGTGATCTCTCAATTTGCATTCTACTAGTGCTGCCATTCCTCTCACTCTGTTCTATAGTACCATCAGGAAAAACATGTTTTCTTTTATCCTGGGCTACATGGAAGAATCTACTTACTTTATAACTGCTGGTAGCTCCACCAGCTGAAGACCTTACAAATGTATTGATGTAACTACAGGACTCTAATCTCACAAACGGATTCTTTTCTGTTGCACAGCGCAAGTCATTACAATGCTTTAGGGTGTTTTTGCAACGTCCAGCATCACATTTTGCAGATACATTTCTCACTTTTTCAGCTGTAGTTGCATTAAAACTTTGCAGGCATTTGATCTGATCAATTCTGTGTTTCCTTTTTTTATACTGCACACCAGGCTTTTTTCTTACAGGATGGCATAGAAAGCTATTGCTTTGGATCCCACCTGGAATAGCAGCCATAGGAGACTTAGAGTAGTGAGGTTCCTTTTCCTTGGAATCTTCTGATCTGTTCCGATTTCTCTTAAGCTTCTTCACAGCCTGTGTACTGGAGTCTTGCTCAATCGCTTTCCATTTTTCCTTTGCTGATTAAAAAAAAAAAAGAAGTGTAATTAAAGAACATGCTAAGAGAAGAAGACTATTGCAATATTTTATAAAGAGAACAAAAAACATGCAAGGCTACTCAAGAACACTACACTGTACAAGGTTAAAACATTTCTGTAAAGTTTTACCAATTTTCTTTTTTAAAATGAGCACTATTAGCACACTTACATTAAGAAATGATGTACTGTCTTCAAAAACAAATGTGAAGATGAACAGAACCTTAAGGTGTCATAAGGACTCTAGCAGTTATATATTTAAAGCATAGGTGGAAACCAAATTAGAGCAAGTCTGGCAAAAAAATGCAGATGCTGCTTGCACCCCCAGCCTTAAAATATTTTGTTTACACACTAGATTCTCTGTGATAGGAAAGCGTGTTCAAAATAATATAGTAATTTATTTCAGATATTTACTCCAACCAAATGTGTCAGACTGTTGAAGAATGTCCAGGAAAACTGCAGGACTCGCACTTTTACAAAAGTACTGTTTTTTATTTAAGAGCAAATACAGATTATGTAAACAATGATATATCTGAAAATTTCATCTGGAGAATGGGCTCAGGAATGTACTATTAGAATGTTGGGGGTTTTATGATCTTAGTTTTCAAAGGAATATAAAAATTTAATTGATCAGTTTTTCAGAATGTGGTTTCTACATAAAATATTTATTAAAAATAACCTACAGATTTGTCCTTTAAATGTACCCACTTTGAAAGTAAAAAAAACAGTCTTTCAGACAATTGTCCTGAAAAAAAGTAGACTTTTAAAAATCATCTTTCAAAATTGTTCAAGTGTGGTACAATGCTCTCTTAAAACACCAAAATACAATCTTTGTTTCTACATAGTTTAGGACTTTGCTGAGAATACCAACTAATAAGAAATTCTGAAAACAAAAGCTAGCATTCTATAAAGGCAAGTGCTAAAACAAAACAGCATGACACATACTCAAAAACAATACAGATGAATTAAGAATATCTTTCATTTTGGCTTTGCTGAAAGTACTGCCTCCTTTCTTGATTGTGCCTGACCTTTTAAGCATAAATGAACAGACTGTTTTTGAGAGGAAAAAAAAAATTTCTCACTCAGGGCCTGCTGCTGCTGATAGCCATTCCCCCCCCTATCCCCCAAAAGGGTATCTGGTCTCTTCTTTATGCTAAAGAACTGGTTTTGTCCTTCAAGAAAAGCCTTTCCTCTTCCTAAAAACCTGTTTTCTTCCAAGACTAGTATTCACAGCACTGTAAAGTAGACCCTAGCTCCTATCTCTACACTTCTTGAGCTAAGTTAGCAGCCACACAGTAAGAGTTACTTTGAGATGGGGTACAGGCCACCCTTTCCTGCCCCCAAGACTGTCTTGTCCCACGCAGACACATCTGCAAAAGAAAAATTATCTCCTATTTTTTCCACTTTCTAATGGAGTCCTACTGCAGCACCAGTCCCTTGTCCCAGGAGTGCAAATTCTGCACCTGCACTTCTACAATGGGGTACATGTACTTACCGCTTTCCCCGGGGCTGTCTGCTCCTTCCCAAGGGGTTGAGCTCTGCTGCTCTTCTTTCGTGCAACACTTGTGCATGTCTCCTTTGGTTGTTGGCTTTTCTTGGCCACTTAGACCCTGTAGCTGCTGTGACACCAGTGAGTTTCTGCCCCTTTTCCTCAGACTCACAGCTCCTTTCTTAGACTCCGGACACTGTGTAGGCTGTTCTGACAAGGCAGATCCACCCCTCTCTCTAGGACCTTGTAGTTTCGGTTTCATCAAAGATGTCCTGCCTTTCTTGCTCAAGCATCTATTTCTTTTCTTCTGTTTCCCTGGCTTTCTTGATCCATCTAAGGAACACCCATCCAACCTCTCTAATAAAACCTCTTCCCGAGGTTTTGGTTCAGCCAAGGATTCCCAAGTCCCCAAATTCTTCTTAATAGCTGGGATTTGCATCTTCAGTATCACTGCGGAGTCAGTGCTTTTCATTTCAGTACTACAAGTGCCTTTTTTGGGTTGTAGCACCTCTGGATCTGGCAAACAGGAAATACCATATCCCTCTGTGCTCTCAATTTCCTCCTCTGAGGATGGGATTTTTAGTTCTATTTCCATAAAGGAATATTTGCCTTTTTTTCCTGAGCTCCCTGAACTCTCCTGGAAACCTGAGAGGTTCAGTCCTTCTGCGCCATGTTCTTTCCTTTCAATCCTGTCTGAGAATTTATTTTGCAAAGAAGTTCCTGAGAAAAACTGCTGTTGACCTTGTCCTGTCCCTCTCCTTACAGTCTCTTCCCAGCATGCTGCTGCAGCCATGGTTGCTGCCTGCCCATCTTCACATACAGCAGTGTCTGAAATCGGCAGAGCTACACTCTTCTTGCTTCTGGCAGCCCTCCTACACTGCATCCCCTTGGTTTTTTTACCTGAGAATCTCTGGCTACTTCCACTTTGCTCCTTCCGACTAGACACACAAGGAGCAAACTGCTCAGAGGAAATACTAGACAGCATGACAGGTCGGAAACAAGAAGATAAGGGCTGCTCAGGTTTTCTCTCTGGTGCCAGGTGAGGACTCTGCTTGACTACCGGCTTCTTCCCTAGCTGACATCCTACTCCCACGCCCAGAGAACTCGGGCTGGTGACCATACTGTCGGCCGACTTCACCTCACTGGCAGTTACCACTTTCCTTGACCTTAACTGTGGCATCACAGGAGCCTAGACACAGCAACAAAAGCCACAAAATCCACTCACCAGTGCACCTGTAACAGCACTCAGCTAGCCTGGCACCCAAGGCGGGTACAGGCCCCACCAAGAGGGGAACACAACCTCCCTCAACCTGCTGCCTCAGGGGTCACCCCGCGCGGGTCCAGCCTGACAGAAAGCCCGTGGGCCTCAGCGAGCACCT
>NW_010130001.1:0-5788 GCF_000699245.1 Pterocles gutturalis
TCTAACATTCTGTGATTCTGTGATTCAGATCTAGGCTGTCGTCATAGTCCTCTGCATGTACAGCCAATGAGGTGTGAATTTATTTGCTTTTATTTGGAAGGCAGTCTAGAAATTGAGTGTTTTTAAAGGGTAAAATATAGCTCAAAGCCAAAAATGTTCTTTTATGTGCTGAAGCATGATTAACATTTTTTGATGGACATTGTATGGGCTAAATCGTTGGTGAAATTAGAGTGTACTGACACGGTTAATCCTTACTCTTTCTCTAAAAGCTACTGTTGATTTTTTGCAAGTTGCACTAGAGACTGTTTTTAAAGGGGTTACTCTTCATCATATGACTTAGCTTGTAAATTAAATCTGTTTAATCACAATGCTAAGGGCCTCAATGAAGTAGATTGAACACAGACTACTGTAAATGATTCAGATGATTACCCTGGAACACATGCAGAACATAAGGGATTCACTGAACTTGTTTAAGCAGCTTAGTGAAAACTAAAACTGATGAGTTTTATTCTTTGCTTTCTCAAGACTAGTATAACAACTAGGATTGAAACATTTGAAATGGAAAACAGAAATTTTCCAGTTTCTTGCACAGTTCAGTCAGCTGGACCTGACAACACCAGCAGGAAAAGAAAATAGATGCTCTAGATTATAGACAAACTTGCAGATGAGTCGTGCTCTTCCCCTGTTTTTTTATCCCACCCCAGGCATTTAAAATATCTTGAAGGGCTGCTCTACCTTCTGGAAAACTGAGAAAACATTCTGTTGAGAGTTAATTTGGCTCATTTCATGTTTCCTGTTCAGCATTTGTCTTACATTGTTTTTTTTTATCACTAGGGATATTTGCATGACAATGGGATCTTTCTTGCTTAAGAGTTCATCTGCTCCTGCTGCTAATTTCCTACCTGAAGTTGTAATCTTCTGTTTGTGACATCTTAATTATCTCTGCTGCAATTAATTGTGGTGTCACAAATGGAGGATTATGACTTTGAGTTGGAAATAAGATTGAGAAATTGAAGGAGTTTGAAGAAGCAAAGAGGCCTTTCTTCTTGAAAAATAAAACAGAAGACAAAATAATTTTGGCTAAACTGAGGCAGTCCTCCATCAGCTTCCTTCTTATAGCAGTGGAACAGACGTTTCTAATTTTTGCTGTCATAGGAGCCCCTGCTGTATTGAGTCACTGTGGAGTGGGAGGAGGGGACAAGGATTTCATTGTAGAGGAAGGAGAATCTTCCCCTGAACAGCCACCCATGAAGCAAAAGGGAAATTGAAGTTGGTGGAACCCAGAGAGGTCTGGGCTCTGCTCGCAGAGAGCAGACTGCAGGGCTGGTATGGCTGCAGTTCGTTTAAAGACCTATCCATCTGTGGGGCTTCATATCTTGCAATATTTGTTTGCTTTTAGACATATGAGTTTGAAGAACAAATTTCCAGAAGAGTATTTTTTGGGGGCTGGGGGAATTCCAAAGACTAAAGGAGAAATTCTGTACAGCATCCTGAAAACATGTAAAGTGAAAGCTTTGTGTTACCCTAGTCCACCGTGGCTTTAATTTGTTCTATGGACTTGTCATATTTCACTTTTTGGTATGTTGCCTTATCCTTTTGTATCCTTCTGCTTTTCCTTTGGAAAAGTGTTGTTTCCAGAGAGATGTTGGGTGGCCTGGCTGGTGTTTTTGTGAGGACATTACTAAGGCTGTTTATATACGCCATTTATTTTACTGTTTTCCAAAGAGGTAAACATAGCGTGCCTGTGATTAATTTTATTACTGAAAGTGACAGGCAAAGTAGACTCACAAAGTAGGACTACTCATCTAGAGCTGCTAGCACTTTGCATTAGAGTGTTTACATGGATAGTGCATAAACACTGGGACCAAGTCATGACTGAAAGAGGGAAACAACCACAGTTGATGAAAAAGTGAAGTGTCTTATTTTAACACCTCTACTGATGTTAGGAAAGGGCAAAGACTGCAAAGCAGAGGGATGAAAGTGGAGAACGAAACAAAGATTAGCTATGTGGTTTTAGGAAAGTATAGCGTCCTTCAGAAAAATGTGCACCCATCCTCAAGTGTAAATGGAAGTGAGCCTCTCTGGAAATAGGCCAGTCTGCGCTTTCTGATGCCCGGGTTAATTTGTATCTGTGTATCAAATCTATTTTAATGGTTGGATGTAGCAGCTACTGTGCCATAGCGAAACAGGCCATTTCCTGTTGTCTTTTGGAAAATGTAAAAACAGGCACTTGACCATCTGATTGACACAAAAACTGTAAGGGAAAATAATCTGTTAAGATTTTGCACTCAGACACATTGTTGTAAATCTGCAAAAGTTCTGCAAGTGACAACAGATCCACTGTGATAATCTACCAGCAGAACCTGGACCTTCCACATTGTGTTGCAAAGCTCATTTGCAGCACCAAGTTTACCTTGTAGGCAAGTTGGTTTGAAGTTAAATTAGGATGCCTTCAGGGAGGCATAATAGTGCAAAGTGGGGGAAAAAATGCTGGGAAAAACCCCAATATGCTGAGAAATTATTATATATTTGCCAACATATTTTTTTTCTTTTTCAAAGGCAAAAGCAGTTATGGCAAAAGTGGGTTACCCTCAGTTTATAATGAATGACACGTATATTAATGAAGACATCAAAACAGTAAGTGTCAGACTTGCAGCTCTCTTCTTTTACATACTGCAGCCATTCCTTGCTCTGTTTTGCTGCTGTCTAAAATCAAAGCTCTTCTTTTGTTTGGCACGCATCTGGAGTTCTGCTTGCCTGGTTATTTTTAGACATTGAATTAAGTATGCTAGTTCTTATGTCTAAATTGTCAATGCTGGTGTGTCTAAGCGAGATGACCATGAAGCCTGCTGGGAGTAAAATGTGCCTGGGTGCCAAGTACCTTCCTGCTATTGAGCATTTTAAAGGTTAAACTTGCGTTGGCATACATTTTGTATTTAGTTATAAAAAAGAAACAAAACAAAAGTATTTCTCCTCAAAGTGACAGTCTTCAAAAATATTAATGCATTTTTCCTCAGAATATCACAATTTATGATGCCCTGTATAGGCTCTCCCCACTTCTTCAGGCTATGAATTTTATTTATTATTGTTTGTAGTGTTGCCTAATGGTCTTAGCAAATGTATATCCCTACTGTGCTGGCTGCTGGACAAGGCTACTTTGGGGGAACTCCTTCCTGATCCAGTATCTGCTCAGCTTAACTAAGGCAGAAAGGCAGATGATGGAGAATAATATATTTTACTGTTTTCCAAAGAGGTAAACATAGCGTGCCTGTGATGGATTTTATTACTGAAAGTGACAGGCAAAGTAGACTCACAAATTCAATCCTGAACTGGTAAAATACAAGAGTGATAGTCATCTTTGCCAGAGAACGTGAAAGAAGACTAAAGAGAGGCATAATTTATTGAGAAAACTTTGAAGGACCAACTTCTAGCAGCCTAGTCATGGTTTCTGGAACGAGTAGGGCAAGATGGTGCTGTGAAGACAGTGTAATGAGACAAAGGATGTGACCAACTTTATCACTCAGCATATGGATTTATTAGCCCAGATAAGTGGTAATTTCTAGCAAAAAAAACTTGTTAATCACAGTTGCAAAACCATAGTTTACATCTGAAGTGCAACTTCCTCACAAGTCTCAGGATTGCTTGAAACTGGTGACAGGGATATCAGCTGGATTTATAAACTATTAACATCAATTTTCCTTGCATGGTTAGCTGTGTGGGTGTTGGGCTTGCTATTAGATTTGGAGGCTTATGGAAGCATGAAACTGTATGTAAACATTTAATGTGAGAATAAGAAAGCAGTGGCAGAACCCCTGGAGGGCACAGAGTACGAAGTATTTGTAATAAAATGCAAATCAAACTGAAAAAAGGGGCTTTGCTACATTTTTGAAAGTGGTTTTAAAATGCACTTTAAAAAATAAAAGTAGACCTATTTCCTTCTGGAAAAGAGGCTGTCTTAATAATCGCCATAGGAACGTGCAGTCTACAATTTGTTGTTGGATACTTCTGATTTCCTCAGCTCCTCTCTGCATAGGGAAGAGCTTTTCTGGTGTTCCAGTCCCTTGTGTAGATCCGTTCAGTCACTCTTTTTTTAACTAAGCTCACAAAATATTTATTCCTCCTAAGTGTGAAAATTTTGCGTGTTTTAATAATGGCTAAAAAAATAGGTTATTTTCTTGTTTGAGATTAAAGTTCTGATTGTTTTATGTCAGCTTTTGTTTCCTTGGACATGCTTAAAAATGTCTGTGCTTTATCTATACAGCTGAAGTTTACAGAAAGTGACTATTTTGGTAACGTGTTGCAAACTCGCAAATATGCAGCCCAATCTGATTTCTACTGGCTTAGAAAAGAAGTTCCAAAAACAGAGTGAGTAGACAAAAGGGAAATTTACATAATCTTCTAACAATATTTTACTTTCTATTATTTGATTTATACAATGTATGTTTTAATAGAACTATATAGACAGCAACATAATATGATACAAAAAGCCTATGGGCAAACCCCCCCCTTATTCAGAAACTCCTGTGGATATTTTTTATATAAGCTCTGTTCTGAGCCACAGCAGTCGTGCTTGCAGCTTAAACTTTTGATTTAATGAAAAAAGGGTAACTGGATCTCAATTAAAAATGGATTATGTCTCTTGGTCACAGTTAGAATTTGGAATGGTACAGCAGGTAGTTATGAAATAAATTTTCTAAGAATGGAACCATTGGTTAGAGATGACATTATTATTAGTATAGCAATCATCATTGTTAGTTACCTGCTGTTAATAGCAATGATATGGAATAAGACATTTAATTTACATATTTTTTTTATTTGTAAACCTGAGAGTGGAGATTGTGTCACATACTGTCATCAAATACGTGAGAGAATCAGTCTCTCTTCTTACTGGTGGGTAATCAAATCCTTAAAATGCAAATTAAAACCTAAGCAGAACTAAATTAGTCTAATTGTGCTACTTAAAAATTACTCCTCCTACACAGAGACTTTGAAATTGATGCTGCTGCTTAGCTTCTGTAGTGGTGTTTCCTCAGGGCTCCAGAAATTCCCACTCAAACTGAACCATACCTTGCTGCGGGGGTGGCTCTATGTTGTCCGTGAGGCAGGTAGATGGTGTCAGCAGGACAGGCACAGGCTATTCCTTGTTAGAGGGTTGTAATTTGGCCCCATATTTTCAAGGTGGTGTTTATAGCTTAATTTTAATTGTGAATTTTGCCTTCTTGATGTACCTTTCTCTGATATTGCAATGGTTAATCCCAAGGAATGATTTTGTGGGCTTTCCTGCAGCCCTGGATGCCAGGGCTACATCATAACAGTATGCTGTCTTCAGACCAACATTTTCCATGAGAGCAGCGAAATAACACTTGCCTCTCTATAGCAACAGTGATCCTTCCTCTTCATGATCAGTGTTGTGGCTTCTCTAACGCAGACCATGTAGATTCTTGGTGCAATGGGAAATCTCTCCTGTAAGGAAACTAATTGGCAGGTAATCCCTGACTGTAAACCTCAAGGACTGTAATCTGAGAACTGTCACATCAAGTGGGTATGCTTAAAAAGACGAAGGTTTTACTCAATTGCCCACTAGAAGACTGAATACTTTCTCATGCTTGTCTTTACCATCTTATTTCAGGGACTACTTAATAGCAACCCCCTCATCATCTTTGTCCTGCTCTGGCCGATCCCAGTTTGATTTTTCAGTCTCTTTCCTTTCTCAGCAGAGCTATGTGCTCTGCCTTCTGTGGGGTGGGGAGTAATCCCCACCTGAGCCCTCAGCCATAATTATTCCTGC
>NW_010130001.1:5819-9649 GCF_000699245.1 Pterocles gutturalis
TCTGCCTTTGCACCTGCTCGGCAATAGAAAAGGGCTCTGAAAATTGTGTCCCTTACACTGTCAGCTTTTGCTGTGTCTGCTGAGGGGGTACCAAGGCACAGAGACTCAATGCTACCTCCTGCAATTTTTTAAAAATCTATTATCATAAGCCAATAACTCCCACCCATCAGTCTGAGGCTTGTCAAATCTGGCCTTTAAAATATCAGCACTTGCCACATTTTAACTATCACTCTTGTAAGATGGTCCAAGTTGTGGACTGTAAAAGATAAATAAGAAAACAAGTGTTTAAGGAAATAAGTTACCAGCTAGTAAAGTAGCGTTATCCCCAAAAGATAAAACACTATATTCATTTAGCAGACAGTCCAGATTTCTCAGCAATGTTGCTTCAAACTGGACTTTCCTCAGCACAGTGAACTAAATGGAAAATCAAAATGATGGTTCACTCAAAGCACCAGTGAAACACTATCAGGGGACAGACGGAGGAGCTGGGAGGTACAAGACAAAGTTTGATAAAGCAAGGGGAAATGTGGATATCAAAGTGGAAATAAGTTGTTTTGGAAATGCAACAGTTTGTAATCTAAAAAGAGGAAAAAGAAATTCCAAAGCACCAGTAATTGTCCCCTGTTCTACTCCCTCTCTCCCTAGCAGTTATCTTCCTTACAGGAAAAAGGAGCATGGAGGGAGTCAGGCGAGGCGTTGCCCAGGGCACGGATGGGGGGATGTATCTGGCCCAGCTGGTACCAAGAAGCTGTTTCAAGGCATTGGGGCACCGGAGCTGCCTGCTCTGCCAGTCCTGGGGCCAGGCCACCATGTGGGCACCGCAGCTGCGGGAGGTGTAACTTGCTGTCCTCAACACACACTTTGGATGCCAGCTGTGATCTTAACAGCTGGCTGGGGAGATGGCTGTCATCTTCACAGCTGGCTCTTTCAAACAAGAGAAAAAGTGCTTAGGTAGCAGGGAGAGAGTTACATGAAAGGGATTTGTGGCAGGAGCTGAAACAGCACAAAACAGTGCAGGTTGCATGGAGAGGGCTGAATGGAGGAGGTGAGGCTGGAAGAGGTGAGCATGGGAGGAAGGGGATCAGGCATGAAGACAAACATAGTAATTCAGGTGAGACACGACTAGAGCAGAGGGATGTGAATGGCAGGGCATGGGGAAGTGATGGCTGCGTGCAATGTAGAGATAAAGGAGAATCAAGATTTTAGTGGTGTTTGCTTACCCGTCCATGGAGCCATATACATTCACACATATACACACACATGTATGTATATTTGTGTGTATATGTATATATAAACACACACCCACACCTTTTTAACAGTGATTGAATCCATCCTTCTTAACACTGATATCATACTTGCAAATAGCAGGGAATCAGAGGACTTCTTGGGCATACCACTTCATTATTATTAATCTTTCTCTTTGAAGTCAGGACATGTCCTCTAAGATTTTTAGACCTGGCCAGATCTTTCTTTATGTTTCACTCAACTTTCAGTGCTGGAGATGTAGGCACTAGGAGCCCTTTAAGAGGACACAGAGGATGTATACCATGAGAAGACTCCTGGATCTCCTCCAGGACCTGTTCCAGTTTCTTGACCACACGTGATTGTTTGTAAGCCCTGGCTCTTGGTTTGCTGCAGGGGAGCACAGCTCTGAGAAGTGCTGGGTTGGATGCCAGTAAGGACAGGGCAAAAGCTCTTTCTGCAAAAGGGGAAAAGCAGCCACAAGACACAGGGCAGGCTGTTGTCTGTTGGAGAGACGCTGCTGGAGAGCTCAGAAATCCGTGAGTGGACTTGCCCAGGATAGGAGAGGTTGGAAAGGAGGCTCCTGGAGCCTTTTCCCGGTCTTTGAACTTCATTTTAAACAGTAATGTGGCACTGGAGGCTTGGCACACCTTTACCATCCCAGTTTCTAGCCCCAGGGGAGATAGATGGCAGACGGGCCTGGGGGGCTAATCCTCTTTTTCTACACAGGAAAATGTAGAAAACAAATGAAAAATGGGAAGAGGAAATACACTTTTGAAAGTCACCTTGAAGATTGCCTTCCCTTTAGAAGGTTTTTTTGGGGGGAAGAGATTTTCCAGATTCCAGCTTCATTAGCAACTTTGTATGCCCTTTTGCTTTTATCTGACTTAAGTGCATTACACATTCATAAATTCATTTCCTTTACTTATATGATTTTTTCTTTGTTTAAAAAAAAAGTTCTGACTTGGGACATTGAACATCAATTCTTCTCCACCTGAGAGATTTCTTCTAACTCAAAAAGTTGAGAGAAAAAACCACAAATTCAGTTTGTGCTTTACAGAGAATTAAATAAAATAATAAGCTTTTCTGTGTATTGTAAATGTTCCCAGTCACCTCTCTTCGTGACTGACAGTGTAGCATGCTATACTCTTAACTCGGAAAGGAAGGTATCATGGAGAAAATTGTAACGTAAAGAAACACAAACCTAAGAGAGTATCTGCCCCCCTTGCTATCTCAGTGCAGGTTTCAGATTTTGTTTCCACAACAGAAACCTCAAACTTACAAGTGTTGAGTCTGCAGCATTAGGTATTGACTGCTGCAGTAGTTGATAGGTAATGTTACAGGGCATCATTCAAAGCTGTCCCTTTTTCACAAGCTAATAGCAAATGAAAACAATGTAAACAATTTGAGATTTTTTTTTTTTTAATTTAGTTTGTAATTAACAAGAGCTTAGAGTTTTTTATGTCTCTTTTTTTCTACCCTTCTGCTAGTAGATGAAATGCACTGAAATTGTAGCCAGACCCGGAGCAAACGCCCAGACAACCTAACTTCAGACAGGAATGAGAGAGCTGTTTCTAAATTTGTTTCACCTTAAAATTTAATAGTGACAGTTATTTATTACAGACCTTCATATAATAATTTGATGCCTTATTAGTTAAGGTATGTCACTGAAAGTTTAATCGTTTCAAGGAGCTCACTGAAAGAGCATGACAGATGAGGGGTGAAGTTGTTCTGCTAGTCTGAATGGAAGCTGTTTCAGTTATTTCTGCTCTTTTGTGGAAAATGCTTCCTAAATCTTTCTGACAATGGCTCAGAATGGTACAACAAAATGTTGGAGTGTAAATGTGCTCCTTGCCGAGTGTCTAAACATCAAATATGAAGTGCAGCAGTATATTCTGCTTGTCACTAGAGAACTCTTGTTCTTCCTGATTCCTTGGTATGGCTGCTAAGTCTCCTTTTCCTAGCTGCTTAAAAGCAACACAAACTTTGTACAGGGTCATTCTTGAGGCCTCATTACGAAAAGAGTGTCTTGGAAAGAACTTCAGTTTTACAGTGAGAAAATAGAGGCTGCTGTTGGTCTTTGGCTCATACTGAGCTCAGGAAATGGCATGGGCTCTGCTATTGTGGTGATAGGTCGTGAAGAAAGCAGCAGTCTCAAGATGGGGATGTTGTGATGAGTCTTAGCAACTAGCCTATGAGCTACGAGTTGATGAGTTCACAGATATGAAAGCATGGCCAGCAGTGATGTGATGTCCTCCCTTGGTAGCTGTGGACCAAATGGCAGCAGCATTTGCAGTTGCTCTTGGGCAGAGTGAAGTACTCCTGTGGTGACAAGTATGTGCACCACTTGTTAACTCTTTATGCAATAAAAATGGGTGCAGACTTGTACTGTTAGAGAGATGTCGCTTGTCAGTGAAAAGCTCTTTAACCACTGCTTGTGTTGGTTCCTTCTCAAACCAGCTGTGGTGAGCACCTGGGGCTGCAGAAGCAAAGAGGATGGGGAGAAGAGCAAAGCACATTAGTCTGTTTTGAAGTATCTTTTGTCTGTCTCAGGCCCTTGATCCTGTGACTGGAAATCAAAGGCCCTG
>NW_010130001.1:9661-42937 GCF_000699245.1 Pterocles gutturalis
TAAGAAGGTTTTGCAAAAAGGGGGTATTTGTTGTCCTGGAAGCCTTTTTCATGCCTAAAAGTTGCTATCTGAGAGAACAGAAAGGCCATTGTAAGTAAAACAAGCCAGCAGGGTGAGGTAGAAGTCACAATGTTATGTGTCTTTGTTCAAACTTAAAGTAAAATCTAAATTAAAGTCATGAGTGGTTCAGATGGATCCTTTTCAGATGGGTTGTCTCCTTGTCAAAAAAGGGACGGAGTCCTCCAGAGCTCTACTGCTAAGCCTGGAGAGCTGGTCCCACCACACAGGTGTCTGGCTTGCATCCTTCAAAACAGTTCAGCTGATTGCTGCTGTGAACAAACATGAAATTGAAATGTAGTTAATTAAGACCCCTAATTTTTTCGTTATCCCCTCACCATAAGCATTTTTTCTTTAATTTTCCATTATCTCATTGCATTACTTCTAACATTTAATCTCTTTATTAGAGAGGAAACAGAAAAAACACCAGAAAACCACCTCACCCTGCTCCTCCCCTTCTGAATCTCCTAGTAAACAAAACAGGGAGAGTTACCTGTGACAATCAGAACCTATAATGTGATGGATGGTTAAGATATTTACATGACATCACCCTTTGCTTTCAGTTGTTAGTTTTTCTACTTGCTGCATTGTAAAATAAGCTGCTCAGCTTTGAAGATGAGAGAAGCAGATAAATTTATTGATAAAAGACAGTGTGCTTCCATTCTAAAACTCTCCCCTTTGTTGTATGGTTTACGTGAGGACATCAGTTACCAGAAAAAACATCAGGATCTGCAGATAACTCATTCATTTGATGGTGCTATTTTTAAAACACAGACCGTGTACGTGAATGTCACTGACATCACACATTTTCTGTGTTCTGATAGATCTTCATTTGTCTTACTCTTTGTTTTGCAGATTCCGTCTCTTCTCTTTGAAATAAATTTTCCAAAGCAATTGCGTTGCATTTACATGGCTTTACAAAACGTTTGAGTAATGCATTGTAAAAGACATCAGGATGTTCCTGTTTGGACATTTGCTAGAATTGGTTCTAATTTATTATGAATTAACAGCTAATTTTTATAATCTTTATTACTTTTCTTTTATCTCAGTTCTTCCATATAAAATCATCAAGTGAAATCTTGGACTCGCTGAACTCAGTTTCATCTGAGGGGATTTTGATCTTGCTGAAGCCCATTGAGATTTTTTCCACTCATATGGGTGACACCACTGTCAATATAGATGAGCTTAGGCTAAGGAAATTAATAAATCCTATTTACTGTTCAAATCTAGATTTCCCCCCAGTATGTATGAGAAATCTAACAATGAGAAGAAATGCTAATATTACTTTTAAAATTTGTGTTGCCTTGCAAGAGGTCCATTTGTTTATGAGCACACTGAGAGCCATGTTCACTGTGTAAGGTACAGAATGTGAAGCTGTTTATTTTGGGCTGCCAGAAAGCACCTGACCATGTTGCCGACATCATTGTAACTGTTTGAGTAGTTGTTCAGCAAAAGCCTTTGAAACCACTCCACTCATTTCAAAATGCTCTCCTCTAATTTCAAGAGGGAGTTTCTCCACACATAGTTGAAAGACACTGAAGAGTTTTCACAGCTGCTCTCAGTGTTGCAGGCTCTGTTCGGTGAACTTCAGTTTGACGGCATGGCAGATCTCACAAGCAAAATGATCGCTTTGAAATAAAACAGATTCGGTAATAGGAAGCTTAACAATTGTTCCTGTTGAACAATAATTGACTATATGCACTTAAAGCCATTAAATAATAGATTTCAAAGTGTGGGTAGCATGTGTTGAAATGGAGAAATACTTTAATGTATCCTAGGTTTTTAACATTTTTTTCTTCCTTCCACTGAGTTTACTTTTTAATCTTCATTCTATTCATAAAGATGTGTAAATATACTGACAGCTGATTTCTTTTGCTCTTACCACAGGTGGTTTACAAGCCCAACTACTGTAAATGCTTTTTATAGTGCATCTACCAACCAGATCAGTGAGTATCTGACTCCTGAGCCTCCTTATAAATTACCTGTTTGGGAAATGTATGTATCAAACTTCAGATAATATCTGTATGGTTTGTGTATTTGTGACTGAAAATCAAAAGCTCAAACCTCATAATTCAGCTGTGAGACATCTTAAGTGAGAGGGTAGTTCTGGAAAAGCAAGGGCTCATGCAAATTTGAATTACTATTGTTTAATGAATTACCCCGTGTCAGCTGAGTTGCAGTGACTCTGTGTGTACTCTGTCCACTGCAAATGTTAGCTTAAATCACTTCTATTAAAGCTTAATGTTTCTGTCTTCTATTTCCTGTAGCAAAAATGTGTACACATACCTCCATAAATACACAGTAACTGTGATAGCAACTCAGTCTTCTAGTATTAATAAATATGTAGCAATAAATGTCACTAGAGGAGACTGATATAGACCAGGAAGCCCAAGAAGTGGTGTCCAGCAGATTTGTTCAAAATGTTCAAGGACAAGGAGTGCTAGCTGTAGTTGACTTTAAATTCTTACCTGTATAGTCTGATGACATTATCTTGTATGTACAGTGCAAC
The DNA here is from genome assembly GCF_000699245.1 of Pterocles gutturalis. Lineage (NCBI taxonomy): Eukaryota > Metazoa > Chordata > Aves > Pterocliformes > Pteroclidae > Pterocles > Pterocles gutturalis. The sequence continues at coordinate 12,228 of NW_010130001.1, forward strand.
ATGTCTTATGCTAATTTTAGTTACTGGTTGTTTTTAGAGAGCATAAATCCTGGGTTGGAAGCGTATGAGGTAAAAGAGCTGAGTGTTTCAAAAAGTTTGACGTTTGTTTCCACTTACTTTAATAGGACTTTGCATCAAAAATTTCTAACTGGCTTCAAAAGTCTGTACCAGTATTTCTGTGGATAACAGCGTTATCTTTACCCTGACAATTCACTTTTACTAGCTTTGCAATTTAAATCAGCCAGTCTTGTTCTGTGCCATGGGTCTGGAAGGTGGCTGCTATAACCCCTATGGGCTTGGTCCCCAAGGACAGGCATGTCAAAAAATCTGAGTGACTCCCCCTTTTTCTCCAAATCTCTTTTGGTTGCACAGAGGAGTAGCTTTTGAAAGGCACAAGACTAATGTATTGCAGTGAAGAGCTTACAAGAGAGGACTGGCTATCCGGGTCTGCTGGTATTTGCTCCTACCAATTTCTGTAAACAATTTTTGCCTTCAGACTATTCACTTAAATTCTTTTATGTCCAGCTAAGCTCACTTGTAAAATAAATATGATAATGAAGCAGTTCTTCTGATGAAAATTAGTTCTAGGCCTAGACTGCTCTACCTTAATTAGCGGGCTGCCATCATTAAGCATCCATGTTTTTGTTGCTCATCTGAGGGAGCACTCGAGGCAAATTTCCCTGAGCTGATCACAGCTCTGAGGTACAAGTGAATCACGACAGCTGCTTCTCCTCCTGAACGAAGCACCAGCCGCTGCTGCTGCTTCAGATGTATCATGTGAACGGAGGGGAAGCTCAGTCAGCGCGAAATGAGAACCATTGCTGTTATGTCTTCTTTAATATTGGGCCCTTTCAAGTTTCAGCAGTGTTCAGCTATCTTGCCCTCTCTGCCATGGCACATTAGAGAAAGTTGCAACAAGAGGTTGAAGTCGCTGAAGCTAAATTTCACACTCGCTGTGTCTACCAGTGTCACGAAGCAGAGAGCTGTCAAACGTAACCAATCAGTCATGGGTGTAGAGGCGATTGTGTTTTCTGTCATAACTGCTGACCTTCGTGTACTGCTGGCATCTGACCTTGAAGTTTGGATAGTTCTGCTCACTGTCCTTTTAGGACTTTTCTTAAGAGGAAAAGGATTTAGGTGAAGGAAACCCCCTCCTACCTGAAAGAGAGATACAAATGTAGTCATGCCCTAAAAATTATGCACAATAGGAGAGAAGATTCAAAGCACGGCACAGTACAAATGGTCTTCCACTGCTGGCTGGTGTGATTTGCAGGAGAAGAGGCCCTGTGAGATGTGGGAGGAACATGCTCAGGTCTGAAGGTGCTGACAAATATTTGCCACATCACATCTATTGGGGAAGAACTGCAATGTGGGAGACAGAAGTTTGTGAGCCCATGCACACTCATGTTGCATGATGTTTCTTCTGGGCAAATCACACGCCCAGCAGTTATTACCTCACTGCTTTGCAGCAATGTTTTCACCAATAATCCACAGAAAATTCTCTAGGGGCTAGTGATATACTACAAAAATTGTGGCCTTTTTAAAGTCCCAGTTAAACAACAGAAAAAAGGTTCTACAAAAGAGTCGAGAATAAGAAGTAAGCATGAACTCTAGCAAGTTAAAAGTAAAGCATATATAGCAAGCCCACAAAGTATATATATCAAATATATAGCAAGCCCACAAAGACTTTGAGGACCAACTTTCTAAGAGCATAAGAACTGATAACAAAGCCTTTTTTTCAAATACATAAAGAGGATAAAATTCTTTGCATTGGAAGAGTTTGGGAAGTTCTAATCATGGAGATTTTTCTTATGGGAGGTAAGTCCCAGGAAGGGTTTCAAATTCAGTGTCAATAGAAGGTACTTTAGAAGAAACTAATAAAATTAACTGTGACAAATACAAGGACCAGATAATATTCTATCAGGTTTTTCTAAGGATCTTAGACAAGAAATTACCACACAACCAGCTTTAATGTATAGCTTATCACTTATAGGGGCCTTAGCACAGGAAGAATAGATGAGGCAAGAGTCAAAGCCTTTTTTTCACAAAAGAATCCAGAGGGATCTGCATAAAAAGTCATTCTAGCCCCTATATGAAGGAAACTGGTCATGATGACAACATGAATGAATAAGAGAGAATGAATAAGCATATGATGTAATGGGGAAGAGTCAATGTGACTTTGTTTTTGCTTTTCTTTTAGAAAAAGCTTTTAGAAAAAAATACTTTCTTCATCTATTAGTTTTTTGAAATTCAGAAGGCGAGTAAGTATGCTTGATGTCCTATGTTTATCTCCATAGAACACTTTTGACCAGGTTCTTTCCCAATGATATTAACTGAACATTGTCATGGGACAAGAAGGAAGGTCCTTTCATAAATTAATGACTGATTAAAGATAAGAAAAGGAGATTGGAAAAAATTGCTTATTTTCCAAATAGTTAGAGGGGTGTGTTACGAGAATCTGTGCTGGTCGCTATTAGCAGATGATCTGAAAAAGAGGGTGTAGGGCCTTCTTTTCTGAACAAAAGAACAGACAGATATAACTCGGTCCAGGAGGACAGGTCCCTCTGCTTCTGATTGCTCTAAGGTAGAAAGATAATAGAAAGATATACTAGTAGAAGAGTTACTTCACAGATATGTGCCTGACATTCTTTCACTACACATCTACTACTGATCGCTGATGGAAATAAGAGGATGAAACAGATAGGCTCTTCATCTGCTTGAGTGCCCCTTCTCTTCAGTAAGCAAATTAGATTTTAGTGTGTTCAAGGCACAGCTATTTTTGCTCCTGGTGAATGAGTTTACTAAGAAGGAGAATTTGAGAAATGAGAATTTTAAAAATGTAGAGTAGAATTTTTTTCTGGAAATTATCTTTTACATTATCTGGAAAATACCTTGGTTCCAAAGTTGATTCTAAAAATGAAGACCATTTACTTTGGAAATGGAAATGTACTGTGTGATGTTATCGGCATAACCACAGCAACTCCAAACTTGGTTAGTCACTGAAGGCTTCATGAAAGAGTTTAGAGAAAAAGCAACATCAGTGCCTTAAAGCATGGATTCTGAAAACGAGCTACCATCAGGTACCTGCAGAAGAGGCAGAGAATGTGGAGGTCCTGATCACTTCTGAACTTTGTGAAGATGCTTTTGCTTTCTGTGCTCAGAGCATAGGGAGGTGTCTGATGGAAAGATTACAAATTCTTCTGTCTCTGTGGTCTGTATCACTGACGTGAGCATTAAACAAGAAATCACTGCAATCTCCATATGAGTCCATGCAATCCTCACACACAAGCTGTTAGTGTTTTTTACTTGACTATTCAATTACTTGAAAGAAAAGGTCTTTCTTCACTAAAAGTGAAAATTATTAGAGAGTAGAAACTAGATGGTTTAGAAAGCTATTAGATTTGGGAGAATGCATCAAAACTTGCATGTGCAGTAGATTGTAATAAATTTTGCTGCACTTTAGTGCAAACATCCTTCTGTTGGCTATTGCTTTGTTTAATTTTCATTTCTAAACTATCAATAACTTGAATGGCCAACAATTCTGTTAATATCTCCAAAAGAGGAATAAGTAGATGTATCAAAGCAAGATGCGATGCAAAGAGCAGAGTTAAAAAATATGTTACATATAATTTATCTCGTTATTATATGAGTTTACTCCTGATGTTCTCTTTACATGAGTTCTATTTATTTATGTCCTCTTTTTCCATAATTCAAAGTGTCGTAGATTAACAACCATGCATGTTTATAATGGTTGTTAATAGTTTTTCAATCCTAGTTTGGATCATTTTTCAATTTTCTTTGCATTTGCTCATGAATATCCCCTCAATTATAGGTACTTAACAAGGCCAACAGGTAATGTCATTGCCTTTAGATTCTAAAAAGATATCTAAGTACACTTCACATAATCTAAGCAACATGAATAATGTCTTTTTAATTATCATCACTGGAATACAAGAACACTTTTCAAAAGTCTATTTTAATGAACTCTAGAGCAGTCAACAAATATGTGCTTAAAATAGATACAAGTGATGATCAAAGTATGCTAGCATACTTCTGTTGAAGAGAAGGTTTTATTTCATTACAGCACTAAAATATTGGCCCTTGAATGTGTTTAAGATAGAGGAGAACTGCTCATTAGACATTTGGTGTGTTTGATTTTCTTTCCAAGTGTAAATACAGAATCATAGAATGGTTTGGGTTGGAAGGGACCTTAAGATCGTCTGGTTCCAACCCCCCTGCCATGGGCAGGGACACCTTCTACCAGGCCAGGTTGCTCAAAGCATCTTCCAACCTGGCCTTGAATACCTCCAGGGATGGGGTATCCACAGCTTCTCTGGGCAACCTGTTCTAGTGCCTCACAACCCCCACGGGAAAAAATGTCATCTTTAATCTGAATCTACCCTCTTTCAACTTAAAAATGTTACCTCTCATCCTATCACTACACTTCCTGATAAAGAGTGCCTCCTCATCTTTCCTGTAGGACCTCTTTAAGTGCTGGAAGGCTGCTATAAGGTCTCTGGGGAACCTTTTTTTTTTTCTAGGCTAAACATCCCAACTCCCTCAGCCTGTCCTTATATGGGAGGTGCTCCAGTCCTCTTATCATCTTTGTGGCCCTCCTCTGGACCCACTCCAACAGGTCCATGTCTTTCCTGTGCTGAGGACTCCAGAGCTGGATGCAGTACTCCAGGCGGGGTCTCATGAGAGTTTGTAGAGGGGAAGAATCACCTCCCTTGACCTGCTGGTCACACTTCTCTTGATGCAGCCCAGGACATGGTCGGTTCTCTGGGCTGCAAGGGGACATTGCTGTGTTGTCTTCGGCTTCTCATCTACCAACACTCCCAAGTCCTTCTCCTCAGGGCTGCACTCAATCCATTCTCCTCCCAGCCTGTATTTGTGCTTGGGATTTCCTCAACCCACGTGCAGGACCTTGCACTTGGCCTTGTTGAACTTCATGAGGTTTGCATTGGCCCAGCTCTCAAGCCTGTCCAGGTCCCTCTGGATGGCATCCCTTCCCTCCAGAATGTCCACCACACCACACAGCTTGGTGTTGTTGGCAAACTTGCTGAGAGCGCGCTCGATGCCACTGTCCATGCCTCTGACAAAAATGTTAAACACTGGTCCCAGCACCAACCCCTCTGGAATGCCACTCGTCACCAGTCTCCACTTATGTGTGCTTCTAGAATATATCAACAATGTAACACCTGTCAGTTGTGAACAGTAGTGAAAGGGAGATTTATAGTGAGCTGAGGCAAATGTAAGCAACACACCCATGAAGTGTAAGCTTGAATAGATATATTAGATAATTAACTACTTTTGATATGATCTCTCAAAGTTTATACCTGTGCTCCTTCTAAGTCTTTTATTGCTCATACTGCAGTTCTTTAGTGAAAGTCAAGAGTCCTTTTAGAGAGTGGCTTCATTACATGTTACAGGAAGAAGATATAATCTAAAACAGGATTTTAAAATTACATTCCAGTTAGCATCCATAGAGAAAACCACAGATGACAGCTCATATTAACCAATAAGTATCATCTTTATAGAAAGTGGCATGCAGATATTGATGTTGGCAGCTTGCTGATGCTGTGAGTTGCAAGGGAGAACTCTTATCTTGCCAGGAGCCAGGGAAGCACTGGCAAGCAGCACATGGTTCTGTGGCCGGGGGACGATGAGGGGACTGCACATAGGGGCACTTTCTCTTCCCTTAAGAACTAGACTAATTGGAAGGTTATTGATGAAGTAGTTTCAAGTGTGCCATTAGTTTCCAGGAGGTTAATGAACATAACAAATTTGGGCTGAGCACTTTCTGAGCCCTGTTATTAAGTAAGCTTTAAGTGTTCTTAAGGGAGCCCTCATTTTCATTTTTTCTTGCCTACCAATGACCAGTATTGCTTTATTTAATTATGGTCACAGGTGAAATGATACATGATCCTTACATCAATTTTTTATTTCTTCTTCCTAAAATTCTTATCTATAAATGCTAAAAAAGGAGAACATTTTCTTTGTTATTAGCTTTTTTTTATTTTTTTTTTCTGGGGAATCTAGTGAGTTTTTTCCTTTGGAAAATAAAGATTAAAGTTTCTTGTAAAAACAGGTGTTTTCACAGGTTTCCTGGTCTGTTAGCACACAGTATTCCTTGGCCCCTCACAAGCCATCTCAAGTTTCTCTTCCTGTTGCCCCACTGAGGTTGGGAAATGCTGGGTTCTCTTTTTCATGAGCGGCAAAGAGCAGCCTCTTGTCAGGTGCAGCAGAAAGTGAGTCAAGAATTAAACCAGAGACTGCTGAATCCTCTGCTTTAAGACCATAATTTTTCTTTATCTGCTAGTGAATTTATTCACTACTCCTCAAAGTTAAGCTCTGTATTTATGCATGGCATGGAACAGTTACTTTACCTTACACAATTTATATTTTCTATTCTTACACAATTTATGGTTTTTGTCCTCTTTGTCCAGAGATTGAAACTTGAAATTAAGTGTAAGATTCAGGTCCATGTTATGGCAGAGAGTTTGATCCTAATCACGTACATATAGGTGCTCAAAGCTGTTCGGGATGCTCTACAGCATCCGATATTTCCTCATGTCTGGCGTATCTGAGAAAGAACTTGCAGAAGACTTTTGCCAGTTGAGACTGGCAGCTAGAGCCCATGCAGGACATGCAAAGTAATCTCAAAGGGCACTGGGAAGTGATTCAGTTGTCCAAACAGAAGTCTGTGGCTGTTTTCAGATAACTAACCAACACCATTTTGTCTTCATATTTAATTTCTTATGTGGAATCAGTATCCTTTGTTTATTGAACAGCAGTTAGTCTTCTCCTTATACTTTATCCATTTAAACCCCTCCGAGTTCATTCAATGACACTTGAAAAACAAGTTACAGCTTTTAAACACAATTGGCAGAGTACTCTATGTATCACACAATTTAGCACAGCTGTCTCCTGTATCCACTATTTACATACTGGATTTACTAGCCTGTCAGAAGTTGCTTTAAAAAAACCAACTAATAATTGGAAATTGTAAATGCTCTGAGTTAGAATAAGACTTTACTAGTTCTTGTCTTGCACAGCTTAAAAATCATGCTATATAACTGAATAATGTAGTTGAACTGTAGAATTTGAATTCATATTTAGATTTGAACTCCAAAGTTCCTCATGATTTGGTAAGACATCTCATGTGTTTTTCATTTGCTTCATCCATTATTAGTCTGCATTGTTTTAGTAAATTGTCAGCTGAAATGTGATTGCTTGTGTCTCCTTGGTGAAGAACAATACTATACTGAGTCTCAGGGCATTCACCTGCAAAATGTGTACAATAATACCATAAAGGTATTAGTTGGTAAAAGGATTCATTAATGGAAGGAAAGCCCCTGTAAAAGTAAAAAAAACCCCATTGTTTCAAATTTGAAATACATTTAAAGAAGCTTTATAGCACCTTACTGTGGAGAGAGGCTGAAAATTGATATAATGGATAAAATGAAGCCAGAAGCCTTCAATTAAGTTAAAAGTAGTCCTGTGCAGGTAAAGAGTGGTGTCAGAGCTTCAAAATCAGCATAAATTTAGAGTGAAATATTTGAAGCCAGATGTACTCCACTGTTTGAGATGTCCCATAGGTTCCAGAGCAGTAAGGTGAATAAGAGGAAGTTCAGCAGAGTCACTGCTCAAGGGTACAGGGGATAGGAAAGCCAAAGCCTACCTGGAGATGAATCTGTCAAAGCATGCAAAGAGCACCAAGATATGTTTCTGCAAGTGTAGCAACAGCAGAAAAAAGTCTAGGGAAAATGTGGTCCAATGCTGCATGGGGGCAGGGAACCTGGTGAGAAATGATGTGGAAAAGGCTAAGGTACTCAATGCCTTCATTGCCTCAGTCTTTACTGCTAAGTCTGGCTTACAGAGTCCCAGGCACTTGAGACCACAGGGGAAGTTTGGAGCAAGGAGACTTATTCTCAGTGGAGGAAGAGAAGGTTAGGGAATATTTAAACAGACTGGGCAGACATAAGTCCATGGGCTCTGACAGGGTGCACCTGCAAGTGCTAAAGGAGCTTCCTGATGTCATTGTAAGGCCACTCTTGATTACGCTTGAAAGGTTGTGGTGACTGGGGGAGGTTCCTGAGGACTGGAAGAAAGCAAATGCCACTCCTATCTTCAAGAAGGAAGATCCAGGGAACTTCAGGCTGGTCAGCCTCATATTAATCCCTGTGTACATGATGGAGTAAATCCTGGAAACAGTTTCCTTGACTAGCCTTCTATGATGAGATGACTAGCACAGTGGATGAAGGGAGAGCCGTGAAAGTGATTCATCTCAACTTTAGCGAGACTTCCAGCACTGTCTCCTATAACATCTCAAAGACAAACTGATAAAGAATGGACCAGCCACAGGGATAGTCAGATGGACTGGAAACTGGTTGAACTGTTGGGATTAAAGGGGTGTAGTCAGAACTGATAAGCTCTAAAGTGTTGTGATCAGTGGCACAAAGTCCATCTGGAGGATGATCTAACCTGGCTATTCCACCTTGCCAACTGTGAGGTGCATGGATGTAGGGTATCAGGGCTGTTCTGTGACAGCTTGAAGTTGGCTGTCCAGAGACCTCCCATGCTCCTATGGCATGTGACACCAGTGTGTATCTCAGAATGATGCTGCAGTCCTATGACATTGCTTCAAAAGCACATAGGTTGTAAGAAGGGAAGCATGGCATATTCTGCAAGTGCAGGTCCTGCATACGGCGGATAGTTTTGTGAGGGCTCTGTAATAAGACAACACAGTTTTCTCTCCATGTGCTGTTGATCAGTAATGTCTTTGAGCCTGCACTAGCAATAAAGTGTATGGAGAGAGAGGCTTTCAGCCCATATCCCTCTTCTGGGGTTGTGTAGAGGGAGAAAACATGAAAAGATGCACTACAGGCTAAATTTATGGTAGAAGTGTTAGCTTAAATTATCTTCTTAGTTCCTGTATACATTCCTTAAGATGTGAAACTCTCAGAAGTCTGGTTGACTTACTCCTCCAGATCAGAGCTTTTCTTGCTTGAACTCCAGTGGCATATAGATAATCCTATTAGTATTTATTGCTTCTACAGCCTGCTATGAGCTCTCTGAGTTTTGTTATTAATTCTTGTAAGTACAATGTGCCAAGCAAGCAAGAAACAGACTTCACAAGGGAATTGCCTAAATTGAGGAATTCAAAACAGCGTAAAGTAAGAAATTGTTGGGTGTTTTATCTCCTGTTAAAATTTTAAGGAGATTCTAGGTCTAGGACATGGTTATCCTGGTTCCCTCCAAGGATGACCTAGTTGATGCCCGCCTGAGGGAGACATTGCACACAGAGGGATGCCCTGTGTTGCCGACTCTGAATCTGTTCCTTGTAGTGTTGCAATAGTGGACAAGCACCCTCCCCTCATTTAGTGCTACTAAACTCTGGAGAACAGGACACCATTGCTTTACTAGCTGCCTGAGAATCACTTCCAAAATGAGCCAGAAGCCACTAGAATGTAATACGAATTTAAGAAAAACACAGGGAACTGGAATGTATTATCCAAAATAGGATTTTTTTTTTTTTTTTTTTTTTTAAGTAGGGTGACTGTGCTACCCTGGTTCACATCATCTTCCGTATGGGCTCATTTGTTCGTTTTGACCACAGTTCAATATTTGGAAGAACCAGGCAATGTAGTCCAGACTAGATTTCCAGTTCTTAACACCAGCTCTTAAGTTAGTGTATCAACCATCAATTTTCATCAGGTTGTGTGAGTGTACTGTTACTGTGTAATGTTTAAAAACATACATAGTCAATACTCTTCTGTGTGTGTTGGGAGGCAAAGAGTTAGGTGAGGAAAACTTTGACATTGGTATAGTTGTGTTTTGTAGCACTGGAAAAGCATACGACAGCATGCTTGGAACAACAAAACAGCATCTAGAGAAGTAAGAGGAAAAAAACACTCAGAAAACCACACTTTTTGTAAGCCAATTACAAATAGGTAGTCAAGGCAGCCAGGGAGGAGCAGCAGAAAAAAGCAGATGGGCAGGCCAGAAGGACATGCCACTTGCCACATCATTTGACATGAATTACACCCAGCATATTGTCTTTAATGGCTTTGTAAGGAAAGGTCAAAAGTCTTGCCTGACAGTTTATCTCAGATATAAAGAAATCCATGTTGTATTTATCAGCAGAATACTGAACATGGTCAGAACCAAGTGAATGTGGGTTTTGTTTTGATCTGAGTGGCCAGGTGATTTATTGAAGAGAGATCCATAAGCTGAAGCAGAAGTACCTGGGAAAGCAAGCGAATCACCTGGGTAAACTGGTTCCTCATTGACAAGGTGATGTCGATGTGAGGTAACCTTCAAGGCAGGTGTATGCCCATACTTTATAGATGGGAATTTCTGACATGAGACATCAAATTCCACATGTGGGCTTGGAATGACTGCACTTTTCACCAGCACTTGAAAACTTTGATCATAGGTCTCTGTTTTATTTAGCAGTTCTTTGGGCTGTTGAACTGTTATCACATTCAGCTCCCCTGTCTTCAGAATCATGGCACTGAAATGTTGTCTAGGAATTAGAAATTGACCCCTGATTTTGAGGAACAATTTTGGTTCCTATGTGCAACATCAGTAGTAGAGTGTCTCCACTGGCAGGTTTTTAGTGACTAGTTAGTCTACCAGAAGCAGACAGGTAGTTCCTGTAGCTAGACTGACTCTGCAGCCTTAATAGTCCACAGCTCTCCATTACTAAAATGCCTAAGTATGTTCAATTACCTTTGATTTTCATAGACTGTATAGAATTAGGCTTACATTTTATCACTTCCCGTATGTCTCTTGCTATGGGGAAACCTCAGTAAGCTAACAGTTTCCTAGTTCTTGTTGGATTTTGCCTATACATTATCTGCTGATCTGTCAACATCTGAGGGCAATCCAATAGTTTTCTTCTTTTTCACAGGAAACACTGGGTGTCTATTCACAGAAACACATGCACTTACACACACAGACATGCGTGTAGCCACGGAAGAAAATAAAGTTCTTGCAGTGCAGCATCTTGTTGCCATTGTGGTCCTGAAGGAGGGAGGATCTCTGCTGCTTCTCAAGGATCCTCTCTACTGCATTCTGAAACTACCACCTGAGGGAAAGCTTCTCTAGCAAAACCTTCTGAAATGAAACAAAAGAGGTCATAAAAATCTAAATCCTTGGGCTTTGTGACTGTTATTCAGCTGTATTGAACCAGGGAAGTCACTGTTACTGTTTTTGCTGTTGCAGGATTCCCAGCAGGAGAACTGCAAAAGCCTTTCTTTTGGGGGACAGAGTATCCCAGGTAAGTATGGCACCAGGGAACCTCTTACACCCAGAAATGAGGAATAACAGGGAAAGGTAATGAAAATACGTACAGACAGAGAAGAGGGCATGGAGAAGAAGGCTACACTGCTGAGGAAGACCAACAGGTAGCACACAGGATTCTGTGTTGTCCTTCTGTAGGGAACGCTTGGCCCTTGAGTTGCGTTCTTCGTTGCTGTGTCCTGCTTTTAGTATTGAAAAACCAGACTTTGAAAACTGCTGCTTTGTGTGATAGTTTTTCTTCCCCTTGGGAGCTGTATGTGTTGCTGTTGTCTTAAACCGACGACTGATTTCTCACAGGAATTGCTAATTAAGTGCACCTGAGTGGAAGCGTTTCAATTCTATAGCAAGCAGATGCAGCAATGTGCACATGGCAGGTATTAAAAGAAATTGTAAATCAGGTAACTAACGCTTCCTGAGCAGAAGTGAATACCCTGAGAAGCCATTTATTATCAGTTTATTGTTCACTTTCTGCTAATATCTAAGATTAGCAGTGGGCCTTCACCTGTGGCTGTTGAGGTGTATGAGAATATCTCCATGTGCACAAGTGATTGCCTGAGCAGGCCCATGTGCTACCGTAGCTGAGGAAGAGTAATTATATGTCACATATATTTCATTTTGAAAAATCACTGCTTTTGAGCAGTTAAATAACTTTCTATTTTAGGACAGGATAAGACTGTGAAAAGCTTCTGACAGCAGTTTCTAAGAGTTATTTTGCAGTTATATAAAGCCAGTTACTGGTGAAACATATCCTTAATAGATCTTTGTTAAAAAATAAATCAAAACTTTAGAACATTTTGCATTTGCCATCTTCCAGTCTGGATGTGTCTTGTAAACAGGAAATTCCATGATACGTGTAGAGAGACACATTCAATTTAGGAACAAATGAATTTGCATTCAAAGAGAATTCTTATGAGCCAGATGACTCTCTAAGTGGTAATTGGGGACAGAAGAAAGTCCTTTCTTGTTAAGGTGAACTTGTTTTCTGCTGTGGTTATTGCAGACCTGTTTCCAGCTTTGCTTTCTGAAGAGATCTCTCTGTACTCTGACCTTCTGCTGTAGCGATAAAATTGTGGTTCTTTCAAAGAATTGTACTTTGCTCATTTCTCTTATTTAAAGGTTACCTTAACTTAAATCAGTTTTGCTTGAGTACATATCAAAATGAGATTTAGTAAACAAATGTAGCTGTTTTATATCAGACAACAGATTGCTTTTGTCCTTGAAATATTCTGGATCTGTTTTCTGTATGCTTAAAAGAAACAGTACATGGCACTGGAACAGAAAAATCATCAAAAAGTCATCAGCACTTGCTGGAAAACTGATTTAGCAAATATTTAACATTTAGTGGAGTTTTAGTGTCCAGTTCCTGTATAACCCCTATAAATAGCTACATCTATTTGCATAAAGGGAAGCTAAGTTATCACTTTATGTCTTAGTACATGGAATAGAATACCATTCAAATGCCATCTTTCATAGTTACCATTCTTCAATGCCAGATAAATTGAAATGTAGACTTCAAACTACCTGAGTTGGTAGCTGCCTCTGAGTCTCTGCAGTCCCAGAAAGTCTCCCCTCTAATATGGTACCTGTTGGGCTGTACCTGATCCCCTCCATCTCTGTCCAGCTGTGCCCCAGAAGTGAAGAGCATGAACAGAGCTGGGAGCATTTCTGGCAAAAATGTTGAATTGGACGAAATGCTGAAGGGGGGTCACAGAAGCAAAGGGCAAAGTTCACCCCGAACTTCACCTCATCTTTTGGAGCTGGAGAAAGCCCTAGAAGTGCCCAGGAACCAGCCTGTTCTTTCTCCCTGACACTCCTGTTGACCAAGAACTTTGGAGGAAAAATAAGGGCTTATTGTTTCTTCCTGATCTCTTTACATGTTTTGTGCCATTCTTTTTATACTCCTCTAGCTGCAAAAGATCCTGTATAAACACTTTACTTCAGATATGGAAAAGAAGTCTAGTATAGGGCATTTAGCATGGATAATTATCACTCTGTGCTACACAAGATTACAAATTTGTCACACAAAAGGATGGTATTTCCATTGCTGAAATGTATAATTTTCACCAGCATTTTTTAGTGAAGTTTTGCAGTAGTACAACAGTAAACAGTAGGGAAGATGCTATCACATGCAAATTACTTTTCAGGAAAGAAAAAAACAAAGCGAAGAATTGTCATGAGAACAGGAGGAATTAAATGATATAATACTTTTTGGGCATGACTGAGATGAGCAATTAGTGTGCTGTGGATCATTAGGTCCAGTAATAAGATGTTACTTCAAAACCCTCTGCCTTTTTCCTATTTCAATACAATGTGTTAGAAATACTATAAGCTACTTTGAAGTATGGCATCTCAATAACTGAAATAATTAAAATCACAAAGAACAACTTAACAAATTAAAAATGCATTTAGTAGATCACTTTTCCCCTGTGATATCCACTGCCTTTGATATAAAAAAGCCCTGAACCTTTCCCTCTTTCATTTCTGTTTCTCCCAGGTGCGTGTTTATTTGGATACAATGAGGAAAATACAATTAATTGTCAATTAGGAATACAAAATATTTATTTTTATTCTGTTTCTCTAGTGCATTAGATATGACTGTAGATCATGTCTTATTCCTGGGCAGGTGCAAGAAAATTGTATGACCTCTCTTTTTAAAACTAAAGGGAGATCTGTTTAATGCTTTACGACCTAGAGTCAGTCATTTACAAGTCTGTCTGTTGCACGTCAGTGAAGAATGATTGGAGCTGGCATTATGGAAGCCCATTGCAGCCTTTGATCTATCGTTTTTTCATGATGATGCTAAGAGAATAATTTCAGCTGCAACTTTGTCCTTCTCTCAGTTAGAATATAAACAATGCAGTCAGCTGAAGGAGACATTTTGGAGCTCACATGATGCTAATAAGGGACGTGGTTAGGAGAGTGAACCATCACAGTGCTTTCTAAAGATTTACGTTAAAGGTTGTTTTTAAACAAGTAAGAGTTGTTCATTCAGACTTTCAACAACTTTAAGTCAAAATTGTACGGGTATGATTTTTAGTCCCATATCCCCCTCAGTTTAAATAAATAATGATCTTTCCTGAGATCTTCTGTCTTTTAATGTTCGTATGTGTGGACACTTTCTGAAGAAACTGCTTCTTTGTGTTACAGGTCATTAAGCTATGGTGCCATAGGAGTAATTGTTGGCCATGAGTTTACGCATGGATTTGATAGCAATGGTGAGTATTTGTCCATATGTTGTTAAAATTTTTTTTTTTTACAGAGTTGACAGATTAGAAAGATGACTTCTGTATAAAAAAAATCAGGTTTTTTTATTGGTCTGTTTTTTAACAATGCTGAATTATGTAAAAAAAAAAAAGTAAAATTGTATTTTTTTATTTATTTACATACAATCTTGCTTATCTGAACCAGATTTTGTTTGGTAAAGAATACCATAAGTTTGACACTTTCTGTTTATTTTGAACAGAAACTAAATCAACAACAACATATTCAGAAAGTCCTGGTTGAGGGGGTTGAGGAGGGTAAAGAGATAACTTCTGATAGATAAAAATTGCTTCCAAGAAAACTTTTCTTTTCAGTTTTGACTTTTCTCAAAAGACAGTTACATACCAATATTAAAATACAACACTGGAACAAGAGTGGAACAGAAAACGTATTGCAAAATATGCTTTAAAAAAAAAAAAGAGAAAGAAGAGATGGTCTAAAAATGTCAAACCAACAGTCCTGAAAAACTGGGTGGAGTGGGGCATTACCACCATCTAACTTTGTCTGTCTCATTAAAGTCCTTTTTAAAATCGAGCTCATGGGGAGGGGCAGGGGGAGAGAGAGAGAAACACGAACCTCCTCCTCCAGGGAGCAATTCTGAGTGTCTGACTGATGTTCTGCTCTGAGTCACTGTCTAGAGAAGCCTCTTTCCACTGAAAATATAGGGAGTTTAAGGAAAAGCAGGCTTCTAGCTCGCTGCCTGACTGAAGTTAGGTTGCTTGTGTTGTGTTGCTTTGAATAGCTTTTAAAAAATAAAAGGAAAACCTTGTATCCTGTTGGCATTGCTCAGCAACATTTTGCATAAGCAAACACTTCAGAATGGAGAAATGTTTCTTCACAAATTCCCATCCGCCCTACCACTTCCATGTCATACAGGTTATGGTGTAGCAAGTGCATCCGTGTATTTGAGAGGATAGTCTGATTTTATAAACTTGGCTTCTGGAACTAACCTTCATTTGAGCATAGCATGGTTAAGAGACCCTGCTACAGAGGATGTTACAGAACATGAGTTACCGGACGAGTCTTCGATCCTGCGGTGTGATGTGGATGGCCTGGACTTAGTATTCAGTGCTGACCCAATGTTCCTAAAAGTCTAGCAGTCAGGTCTTATATAGTCTTTTTTTGCAGAGATGTAGACACAAGGCACGTTAGGACTTTCTTCAGAGTAGGTTTAGCTGTCCATGTGTATGTAACCTTGCTCTGTGATTTGCTTCTTTGTTATGACTGAGGAAAGAGAGGTAGGGAGAAGCTAGCAGACACGATACGAAGTGCTGAGGATATTTTCTTTCATCTTTTTATGTCTTTATCTTTTCCCTGTGTGTTCTCTTGTTCGAGAAGACAAATTCCTTAGGTAGTGGTCTGCCTAGGGAAGCATATCTTAGGTTCCTCTCTGACTGGCTGGAGACATACTTGAGATTAGATACTCTCCTAGAAATGAGATGGAGAAGGGGCCTGAGTCTGAATCTTCCACAAGCTATTGCTGTAACCATCCGCCTGGGGAACGGGATGTACGTATCCTCCTTGTTTCCATGAACAGGGTTCAAAAGTTCTGGTTTTGCTCCAAGGCAAAAAATGGAAACTTCATAAGTTTCCATGAAATGGATATTTTTTTCTGGTCAAGCATATAATTAATTAATAATAAATTAGTTATCTTCAGGTTTGCAGAATCAAAGGCATATGGGCTGAGGATGAAAAATACAATTATACTTACAAGAAAGCTCAAATGCCTCTTATGCTATATAATTATAAAACGTACTATAGAAGTCATTAGTCATTACTAATTTACATTATTACAATACATAGAATGGTGGCTTTTCACCACTGACTTGAGTGGGGTCAAGATTTTGCTCACTGATCCTATTAATTTTGTACACACAGTTGCATGGGTACATTCACCTCTCATTTCTATGCCAGTGATAGATTCTAAAACTAGAAAATTATGGGGTTTTCTCCTAAAAACCCATGTTTTCTTTCTTTCTTTTTTTAAGGTCGGAAATATGACAAAAATGGAAATTTAGACCCTTGGTGGACAACTGACTCTGAAGAAAAGTTTAAAGAGAAAACAAAATGCATGATTAATCAATACAACAATTACTACTGGAAGAGAGCTGGCTTACATGTATGTAAAGCATCAGTGATTGAAAGCAGTGGTACATTAGGAGTTTGTTTTTGTTTTTTGTTTTAAGTTATCTTCTTTTAAATCACAACATATTGGGATATTAGGCTAGCAACTACATTTCTCACAACAAATCATTTTTTTAAGTAAATAATTGTGATAAAAATTGTCTGTCAGATTTGATTAGTCTAGTCAAATACCACTACCCACATCCTGATGACAGGGTTAAACCACTTCTCCCCATCGCATCATATTGGAATCAGAGAAAGAATGTGAAGCCACTCATCAGGGCTGGTCTAATTACTCTGAGCATGTTAAATGTCTTCTGAAGATGAGATCCATAATGAAAACTGAGCAGCCACTCTTTTTAAAGAGAAGACTA
This sequence comes from Pterocles gutturalis, assembly GCF_000699245.1. Taxonomy (NCBI): domain Eukaryota; kingdom Metazoa; phylum Chordata; class Aves; order Pterocliformes; family Pteroclidae; genus Pterocles; species Pterocles gutturalis. The sequence goes on from NW_010130001.1 coordinate 29,297, forward strand.
TAATGGCGTGTTTTATAGATTCCTTTAGCAATAACGCCTGTTATTTATTACAGCTATAAAATGGATGCATAAACCCCACTTTACTTCAGATTCAATTCTTGCTATTTCTTCTGTGTGTGCACACAGACCTAATTTGTGTCTGAAATGAAAGGAGTATAATATCAGCGGTTCATAGAAAAGGATTGAGAAAGAAAGTGCAAGCAAATGGTTTCTGTTTCATTGTCTATCAGAGCTATGGGCTTCCCTGAAAAAGTGCACATTATGAAAGTGTCCAAAATGAAGGATAAATCCCAGACCTTCAGAAATCAATAGCTAAAGTTCCGGTAATGTTGGCTAGGACATGATTTTAATCCTAATTTTCAGTGTAAAACACATACCCCACTCCCTACTCAATTTTACCACCTCTACTTACATTTTAGAATCAGAAATACAATTACGTCTTTGCCTTTTAAGAATAGAGAGGTCACACTGAATGCTTAGCAATAATTTTAACACTTTCCCCAGGTTGTTTGTATTAGTTTCAGAGATAACAAGGCCATATGGTAGTCCAGTCTGAAGTCCAACAAGTCAGACTTGAAGTACTTCAATATAAGCTAATTTACAAATAAAAATTCTCAGACTCATTCCTGAGTATCTGTAGGACAAAACCTTTCAATACAAAAATACTTCTTAAAGAAGGTCATTAAAACCTTTCACAAGGTTGTGATTGAGCCCTTCCCATGCTCCTGCCATTGTCTTGGTCGTTCCTTTTACCTTCTGTGGTGTCTTTTGAGACAGTAGATGGAGTAGATCTGAATTTCCCCTCCAGTGTAGCTGTTGCCTTTGAAGTCCATGGATGGGCTTACTAGAGAGATCCTGTAACCCACAGCCTTGTCATCCACAGGGCTTTTCCCTCCTATTTCTGTGGGATAACCTAAAGCACTTTTTCAGTGATAGAAGAGAAATCTTGATATTTTCTGCTGTATTTTATAGCTTCTGTATGAAGAGCTATGCATGCAAAGAACATTTTTTTTGCCTGACATTTATATCAATATTTGTACATTCTGCAGATCTTTTACCCTTGTACCAATATTTTACATGGATCGGGGAATCTATTTACTCTTCTTTATCACTCAGTTTGCAATAAAAATATTTTCAGGAAAGAAGCGTAATGAAAGAAAAAGTGGATATGGAAATAGCTTCAGAGTGCAGTAATCACATAAAGTCATCTGATCAAATAAAGGGCTTATCGTGGTCCCTGAGCCCTGTCATGAGCTGTCTGTACATAATAGTCTCAGATACCTGACCCAGAGCTGCCTGAGGTCAGTGGAAAGACTTCTTCCACTTATTAAAATGGCCTATGGCCCAAGTGCCACTGCTAGGTTACTCTCATCTTATGCTCTAAATCATTCTACTTCACAAGCCCACTGCAGGAAAAAATTATGAGTAGGCACGCCAGGAGAAAAGGCAGCTGGTGTGTATGCATGTTCCCTGGTGTCCCAGCACCTTTTCTCCTAAAAGCCTGTCTCCCACCTCCATCTCCAGCCTCCTTAGGGGAGGGAGGGCTGGCAGGAAGGGGGTGCACTTTCCTCTACTGATCCCATTTCTCCTTTGTACACCCTTGGGTGCAACACTGGATCCAAGGCAACAAGCAAAATGGCTTGAGTCCAACCTGGGTTCTCATCTGCGCTGAGTGATGGGGCTGTGCACATATACCTGGGTATCCCCTAGGTCCTTTTACTTCTTCTCCCCCATTTTCCCATCTTTTGCCATCCTGAAACCAAGGTGGGTCCTGATGCCAGCCCTGCTATACTCATCCCTGTGGCATGGGAGAGCCTGTCATCAGAGAATTTGCAGGACTGCGTTGACCTTCAGAGCTCTGCTCAAAACTGTGCTCAACTACCTTGCTCATTCAAGGCATAGTAGAGAGTAAAACCACTTAATTACAAATACAGTTTGTTAACACTAAGACCCTAGTAGGCTGGGTGATCAGAGATAATGCTGCACTTGCAGAAATGAGGATTTCTTCATAATGATCTTGCACTTGGTAATATCAGGGGACTGGCTTTTTATGAAAGTTTAGGTAGTACTGCTTCTTGCAATATATTCTTGTTGCTATTGCTCTTGCTCTTTGAATCAATACTAGGGAAAAGCAATGTGCATCTCCTTTGTGGATATTTTTAGAGCACTGAATATACTATTAATTTCAATTCTGTCTCTGACAGCTATTTTTAATTACACTGTTCTGTGTTATGACTTAAAAGTTATTTTAGCATCCCAGTAGTATATAAAGAGTTATGCAGAGAAAGAAACATAGCCTTTTAGATAAAAGTTTAAGAAAAGGGCTACTGGATCTCACATGCAACCAGAGAAAAACAGTCTTCAGGGGAAAATTATTGATGTTCAGATCAAAGATCAGGGACTGGATTCTTGAGTGCATTTTATTTACTACATTTTGTGCTACAGAGATCTAAGACTAGAGCCAGGATAACTCATCACAGAGAATTGTTTACTGACAGTTTTCATATTAAAACACAGTTTTTTTAACCAGAGATATGATGGTTGAAATTGCCTGAGGTCGTTATCACCTTGGTTTATTTTTTCCCCTATTTCTTGAAGTTGATTAAGAAGGAGGTTCAGAAACTAATCAAATGACCGATATTCTTTCCTTCTGCCAGGTGAAAGGCAAGAGGACTTTGGCAGAAAACATTGCAGATAATGGAGGTTTGCGAGAGGCTTTCAGGGTAAGTAGATGAAAAATATCTGAAACATAGTATTATCTAAACAAAAAAAAAAAAAAAAAAGAAAAGAAAACCTGTGGTTAGGCTCCATGTCGCTGACATCTCTTTCTTATCAGGCATACAGGAGATGGATTGCAGAAAAGAGGGGAGGAGAAGAGGAGCCTTTACTACCAGGCCTTGAGTTCACACACAACCAGCTTTTCTTTCTGAGTTATGCCCATGTGAGTAGTACTAATGTGTTTCAAGTCCCCATTTATTAACCTGCACAATGTACAGTGCAGAGATTAGACTGCTTTGTTTCAAGGATCTACACCAGACAAACCCAGACTTTTCACGGTATAAGCAGAGACTTCTTCTCACAGGACTATTATGTCTTTTCTCTTTCTCTCTTTGTCCTCATCTATCTAGCCATGGTGCTAGAACTGATGACATTATTCTCGATTTTGCACAGTGTTGTCATGGCAGCTTTCTTTCCTCTTGCTGCTTCCCTCAGCTGCAAGGCTCTTCTTGCACGTATTGACACCTTAACCTCTTTCCATTTTAGATTCCCAGATTTCTGGTGCTTGCCATATGCAGCACTTTCTGACTGCTTCCACCACAGACTCCTGTTGTAACTATACCGTCACCATACATTACTGAGCATGTTGTTCAGGAAAACTAAGTAGCAGTGAAGAAAATCATAGTTTATTTTTTCCCTTCTTTGTTTGCTGTACCAGATCTTTTTTTTTCCTGTAGTTAAACTTTGATAGGGGGTGTGAGTTTTTTAGGAAAACATATAAAGCAAGGGAGAGAATCAGAAATTATTTATTTGGTTAAGAGAGTTGGGACAAACTCATTGTATGAAGAGTGAATGTTAGGCTATAAAACTTTGCCCACCAGTTGAAGGAATGAATAATCTAAAACCGGGGAAACAGAATCCAATGCAAACAGTGCTGGGTTTTAACCAGCTCTGGCTGAAAATTGCTTCTCTGCCAAGAGTCAGTGTAGCAGCAGTGTATGGGTCTATGGCCACCCAAGCTTGACAATATTAACCAATTAAAAGGCTCAACTTTGGTTGTTTATGCTGAGTTGATTTTTACACTGTTTCAGTTTTTCCCTGGGGAAAAAACTGGAAGCCACAGGGAAGATTTGGGGTCTTACAGGACCAATGCAGGACTAGTATGTCCAGTGGACCCTCTGAGGGGAGGCACATACACAGTGAGAGCAGTGAGTGCCAGGTACCCTTGAGCTCAGCCTATTTCCACTGAGCTCAAGACACTTAACAGACTCATTCAAACTGCCAGAGCTGTCTCGAGCCAGACAAAATTGCACTGAAGTCCACATATTCTATGGGCATTCTGGGCTAAAGAATTTTGTCAATAGGAAACATTCAACACAGGAGCTTAGGTAAGGCAGGGGCTGCTTAAATGAGATTTTTCATGCAATGGATACAGCATAAGAGCAATTATTCAGCTGTGCAAATATTCTCTCTACTCTGTTCTGTGCTCAGTTACAATTGGGTCAAGTATTGTAATAGGAATACTGAATTGGGGACCACTGATGGAGAAAAAATGTGCAATTTCGAAAGAAACTGACTTTCCAACATGAAAAAAAATATGTCAAGTAATATAGCTGCAATTCTAGAGATGATAAGAGCCATTACATGTACCTTTTAGACACATTACATAGCTTTGAGACCACGAGGTGTGCTTGGTAATTATTAAGGTGTCAGATGCTGCAGCAGAAGCTGAAAAGCAAGCTGCCATTATAGAGAACCTCAAAAAAGAACCAGTGAAATGACTACGATTAGATTATGAGAATGAGTGGGTGAAGAATAACAGTGGGTGGAGACTGGATCCATTAAGAGATTTGAAAAGCAAGAGAATATACCAACAGAAAACCGCAAGTTAGTGAAGGTGGAATAAAATAGGAGTTTGTGGTGTCTTTCTGTTTTGTGCATTGTGTAAGTCACAGGCATCTGAAGAACAGTGACATTACACTGTACTTCTCTTCCAAAGTCATATCAGATAACGTACCTATTTCTGCTTTTTATCTTTTATTAGGTAAGATGCAACTCCTTTAGACCAGAATCTGCGAGAGAGCAAATATATATCGGAGCTCACAGTCCTCCTCAGTTCAGGTAGTGTAAATAAGTGTATTTACTCAATATACATACAGAATCAATCACTGTAGCACACAAGTGCAGAATTTTAGCATGTTAAGAGGGGTTTAAGAGCAAACACAAAATTGGACTGTGCTCTTGGCTTGGATTGAAATGGAACTGTTTTTATTAGTTTATCTTTCACTATTACAAATGCTTTTCTGTAAAAATGAGGGTCTTTCATCTACCTTCAAAGGTGGTTGAACCAGAACACATTCTGATCCCTGTGATGTTTTGTAATCATGGCCTGAGTATCTAAAATGTCTAATTTATTACATTTTTTCTATGCAATTATACTTTATAAAACAATGAATATTAGGAGGATCCTTGATTTAATCTGCCTCAGTTCGTTAAAAGCTTTAAAGTGAGTACCTTCAGTTATATTGATAATGCAAAGCAAAACAGGCCCTGTAAGTTCAGTTCAAGATTGAACTCTTCAGTTGCCCTTCAAGAGACACTTTGTGGTAGTCCAGCCATAACAATGTATCTGTGTCCTTGCCCAAAAGGCCTCCCACAGGCTCTCCTAACCACAGACACCCCTGAACCTCGAGAGGGAAAGGCGGGAAAAGGAGGAAGGTTTAAAGACTTCATAAGAATTAGGAAGCCAGAGTTCATTCCTCTGTGTCTCCACAGATGTTGCGTGACTAAGAGCAAATTTTCTTCTGTTGGGATTTGTATTGGTTGTATTTACTTAACTGAGAATTGTGTGTTTGTCCTCAGTCACGTGCTACATTATCTCTGTATTTGGAGGAAGTTTTAATCTATTGCTCTGCAGGGGCACTATGCAAAATGCTCTCACAGGCTGATTCATGATGGAGGTGTCTGCAATACATGGGATTAGTTGCCTTCTGGAGATTCCTACTGATTTCTGTTGACTAAAGAGGGAGCTGGGATCCCACCTTCTCCACAGCTAAATTTAGATTATGACCCCCCTTTGCCTCAGTTCTCTCTTGGTAAAGTAAAAATAGCAACACTTGCCTTCACAGGGGAGTTCTGATGTTGCTTCGTAGGTATTCTGACATACTCCCTCAACACAGCTGCACCAAAGCTGAAGATATAAACACAGCATTCATAACACACCTTGGACTACTTATAACCAGAATGCATTAAGAAATAGTAAAACCAGAAATGTGATGACAAAAATTTAATATAAACTAGTATTGCAGATGTATATGTTTGGTCTGGGTAGACTTCTATACTCTGCTTTGAAACCTGCACTGCTGTACCTTTGCAATGCTTGTTACACCAGCTAGATAGGGTAAAGCTAGTGCAGTATTCAAATCTGCATGCCTTTTAAAAACCGAAAATACATCATGACAAGGACAGCAGTATCAGTCTGATCTTCAGCCTACAGATCAAAATTTTTTTATAGTTCCTGCCCCTGTTAAGATTTTGGTAAAATAACCCTCTCTTGCCTTCTGAAGTCCTCAGTTTTGTTTACCTATACACGTATTTATATATTTTGAATCATTACATAGCTACATTCCCACGAGATGGTGTAAATCCCAAATATACAGGGAATCTTGGAATAGCGCATTCATGAAGAAAACTCATTAAGGAATTGCACTAAGAAAGAAAATTTCAGAGAAGATTAGATTAATTTGGGGTCCAGAAAATACAGACAGAACTTTTGTGTGGTTTTTATGTGGGATACTCAAAACAGACCTGAAGAGAAACCGTAGTGCTTGTCTCTTAAATCATATCAACTTGGCTAACAAATTATATTATCTATTTTCCCCAACTTTGCTTCATTTATGTCTCAAGACCATTATAATAGCCGTACAGCTAGTTTCAACATTGACAGCTCTTGCCATGCAAAAAGCCCAAACAACCCTTTTTAAAGTAATTATAAAAGGTAAGTGTAAAATACGATAGCAATGAGCAACGCATACCCTGAGCATAGGTGTGTGCGTCTGAGCTAGTCACCCCGGTTCTTTTCACGGTGAAAATAGGCATTTTGAAAGTATATAATTCTTCTGTAAATAATAAATTTGCATTATTTAGACTTTGCAAGCACATCTTTATATTGACTGCCAAGGGAGCCCAGGGTGACCGGTTCAGGGGAAAGTGTCTCTTCTGTATGTCAGCGGGATGAAATCCAGAGAGCCCACTCTGATTCCACAGTTTGTGTGTGGCAATATCAAACCATGGGTAGAAAAGTCATGTGCATGGACACATAAAGATCTTTTGCTGACTAGATTCTAGCTTTATTTATTTTTAATTGGCAGGTTTTCAGTATTAGCATATGTCTTTGCTATTTTTGAATGCCAGTTTCAGAGTGAAATCACTGGCAAGGCAAGCAGAACTCCTACCAACTTCAGCAGCAGTTCTGCATGACTGGCTCTTGCTGTTCCAGTCCCTGAATATGTATTTGCAATGTTTTTACAGTAAAGCTGTGTATCCTATTTGAAGCCTAACATAATTTTGTAGTTCTCCCTACAAATGTGACCTTTAAACATTTTTGCACCAGCTGACTGCAAATTTTCTTACCCACAGAAAGTCTAATCAATGTAATAAGAAAGTTTTCTACTGTGCTGAGCTATGCTGAGAAGCTGATTGTCTGCAATGGAGAAAAATGCTTCCCCACAGCATAGTAAAGAGGGTGGAAAGGCATACAATTAATATCTCCGTAGATACTTTTCTGCTTTTAACTCAGGATGCTGTACTTTAATATCATTGCAAATTTCAGGATAGTAAATTCCAAGATGCTTGAAAGCATAGGAAAAATCAGGAAACAACACAATCCCAATCTATCAATGGTAAAATAATAATTTCTGAGAGCATGAAATAATACAGACAGGGAAGCAGGAGCCAAGGGTGACTGCATACAAAGAGCGAGCTGTTTCCCTATGCCTGAAGGTGCCAGTCTGGGATGCAGACACATTGTCTAGCTTGTGTGAGGCAGGGATGTGCTGCTCTTTCAGTTATCACACCATCTGTGGAGGAAGCAAGAGAGCTTGCGAGCTGGTCAGGGCAGAAGGTTCAGAAAATATATTTCTAAAATATCAGAGGAGTTGAGATGCTCCCAGGTGTAAGGCTGTGCTGGCCAGTAAGAAAGGCTCTGCCTGACCTCTGCCCAGTTTCAGGCTGGAAAGCGTGTGGGTGTGCGTGCATGTGCGCACATGGGTAGGCAGAGGGTGTTGTTCCAGGAAGCTGGCTGGCACAAGCCTAATAAAATCAATTCCAGCACAACCACGTGCCTACACCTCCTGCCTGCTGGACTGCAGCAGTTTGGCAGCAGCTGGAAGAAGAATTCCGCTGTGCAAGGCTATCACTGATCAACCTTTGCTGCCAAGGGTCAGATTAGAAAATCATTCTAAATGACATAGCATCCACAAAACGCAATTGTTTGTGGTTGAGTTTCTAGCACAGTAAGATGCTTCTCAAAGCACTGAATCAAACAAGATTGTCTTCACATTAACTTTGAATTGGAGTACTTCTCCAGAACTTTTTGGGTTTATTTGTGGAAAAATGACATGGGAAGCCTGCAAATGCAACCTGAAGTGAAGCCACTAAAACACTTACAGACCTGTAGTGTTTAACAGAAGACAATCTGCACATCAATCACTTTTCTCTTTGCAGAGTTATTGGTGCCATGAGCAACTTTGAAGAGTTCCGCAAAGCTTTCAATTGCCCAACAAATACAACGATGAACCGCGGGGCAGAATCTTGCCGGCTGTGGTAGATGTTTCCTTCCAGATCCTCTGTCAAGAGGGGTCTGCAATGTGAACTGCTGCACCTGAGCTCAAGTCCACTGCTGGTGTTTCAGAAAAACATTCTACAATCTGGAGAGGTGATACTTCAAATGCATCTTCCTTATCCATGCTGATGACCTGCCTGGATCAAATAACTCTCCATCCAGAGCCTAGAAACTTTTGAAATAGGAGAAGAGAACAGGTTTTCTTTCATAATTTAAAAAGGAACTCGTTTTATCCATAAAGCTACTCCTGTTCATCTGCAGTTGCAGAGCTGATGGATAACTGCCATTATCAATTCTAATTCCTGATTTATAGTAGAGCAAAAGGTAAATGATAAAATCCAGTTTTAATCTATTGCTCTGCGGGGGCACTATGCAAAATGCTCTCACATAAAATTTATTCTTTCTGGATGAAGAAATTCATGAGACCTGCTATAAAGCCAGCTCTGATCTGCTGTGTGATACAGCATTTTCATAACTTAAACTGTCACTGCCCAGCATGCCATAAATGATGTTGCATGATGTAAAGACACAATACTTTATATAAATTTGGTTTAATATGTCAGATTAGTGCCTTTTGGAAAAGTTTCAAGCTGAGAAAGCACTTCATGGTTTCCAACTACTAGGACTAAACAGAAGGGATACTTGTCAGATCCTAGCCTTTTCTAATTTTAGAACAGCTTATGATAAAAATCAATGGATGGTGAAAATCAGAGGCTTGCAGAGGGAATTCCCAGCGCCATGATACTTAGAAATATTACAGCACTTATTCCTGTTTATAGTGTTTGCCGAAGACACTACACCAGTTTTAATTTAGGGATTTCTTAGTGTCTGAGTCTTACAGAGGAATGTAAGTACTGTGCATGTTTGTCCTCATGTTCTGGACAGGGCACGGTGACTTGTGATTTTAAGGAAAGGAGAACATGTGACTGAAAAACAGTACTAGCAGCATTTGACTTGTCTGGATATAAAGAGCAGTTCAGCAGTAGAGGACTTTTAAACACATTATATATGCAGGCCAGTTGAGTTTTTCATTTGATTTCTAACAATATTCATAAAAACCCATATTTTATAGCAGCAGAAAAACTTTAATGCATAACTGTTACTAAAGGGGGAAAAAACCAAAACAATGCTTTTTTCCCCAACAGAAAGATAAATATTTACCTGGTATTTATTTACACCTTGTGCATTAATTAATTTTTACAAGGTGGAATTGTTTCAAATGGAGAGAGAGTTTCTTTAGACTGATTTAATTACTGCAAATCTATATAGGTCTCTGTGTGTATATACTTTTTATACATATATATATATCAAAAATATATAAATTCTTTTATTCACTTAAATTTTATTTTATCAGTACAGAAATGTTAGTAAGATAAACTTTTTTTACAAGGATTCATCAAATATTTTCCAACAGTCAAGGTGGAGGAAGGTTCAACTGAAGATAAGTTTTTGCAAATGGGGTTAGTTTGCTATGTTTCTTTATAAGGAAGGGGGACATAAAGGAAACAGAATTAATGGAAGGAGGCAAGCCCTAAAGCTACCTGCCAGAGAGAAGGAAGCTGAGACTCCTGAACTCAAGGCACTGTTGCCACTTCCTAGAAACAAAATATTGTGTTTTGGGACCCAGACTTCCTTTTTTTTTTTTTTTTTTTTTTCCCCCCCGTGAAAAAGTCAAAATTTTCTTAAGAGGAAAAACACTTTTGCTTCCTTCAAGGCAGCTCTGTTCCCAAACTCCATGGATTACAGTTTGTTATTTAAATTACTGCTAATAATTTTTTTTCCTGGAGTTATTTTTCACATAAACTGTTTAGATGGTAGTATTTGTTCTGTCAAAACAAGCAGGTATGGATCTTGAGCAAAGTGATGCTATTTGCCTGCTAATGAGAAGGTTCCTTAGCAAATTGAGTACTGTACTGAATTCATTCCTGTGCTTGTATGAGCACTGACTTAATGTTTTCTGCTTTGGATCAACAGCCCTAAGTTCAGGGGTGACACCCTGGCCCATTAAAGGTAGTACCAATACGGTCATTGTCCTCAGAAAAGTCAGGACAACAACTTAAAACACTTGTCTAAACGTTCTAAATTACTGGACTATGCAAAGCCAGTTTCACAACAGTCAGCTTTGAGTTTTATAGTTCGGGTCAGAGATGCATTTGCAAGAGCTTGTCTCTCATGGCTATTTTCCAGTGGGACAGATTCTGTCATTTTGTGGTTTATGGAGTTGTTTCCCTGTACTGGATAGCAATTTCTTCTGAAATGCCTGATGTTTACTGCCTTGTATGCCACTCTTAAGACTGCTTGTTGGGCTTGGGTCTTTCATGTTTAATACCAAGGATTTTTGAACTGTGGTACACATATTCCCAACAGGACAGGAACTGCTGCAAAACTGTCTAATCCTTGCTAGGGCATCTCTTGCAGCAGACAGGGGGACAGGTCCTGGGCTGGGGGGATACTGGGAGCTGGACGGTTTGGCAGTGGTGCACTAGGAAGGAGGAACACAGGGCATAGTCATATTTTTTACACTGGTTTTAGCAGTTGAGAGAGGGCCTACATGCTGCCGGAAAGGCAAAAGTCCTTGCTGCTGACCGGCACATTCATCAGTAGTATCCTAGCTTGAGGAATCCTTGCTGTTGACTCAGGTTTTCAGTGCCTTGCGCTTAGGTCTTGCATACGCCCATGCACAGATCCCAGCCTGCCTTGCTTGCCCACTTTTTACCTCAAACCAAACAGCTGATAATGCAATTTACAGTTAACTTTGGAGTCAGTTATTTAGATACCATTGGAAAGCAAAGCAGAAGGTAGTTAAAAACATTCTTAAAACTTGGTCACCAAAGACAGATAAAGTATAGTGATGGTTTGTAAGGTCTTGTCCCATTACCTCTGTTTTATCAGACTCCCTGGCCCTGCTTTGTTTTCACATTGTGCCTCCTGGGTCTGTGCTAGCAACACCTTGCTGTGTTGCTGTCTGGGACACTTATTACATCCATGCAAACAGATCCTTCATCATATATATTCTACTCACACAGCTTTTAAATTGGTATTTTTTTCTAATTGCCAGTAATTATGTCAATACACTTTTTCCTTTAAGCATATTGTGAAATGTGTCTTCCTGCTGGCTCAGTAATCATCTTCTCATCCAGTGATCAGGTGGGGAAAGATCATCTAAGAACAAATAATTTTTACCTGTGTAAATTTGGAAATACTTTTCTACTGTGTAGACATAAAGAAACAAGACCTACTCCTGTCCAACATCCCCTTCTTTGACTCCTGAAAATATGTAAACATTCTTTTTATAGCCTGACCCTGAAAACACTAACTCACCACCTTATACACTGTGACTATTGCTGCTGATTGCATTGTGAAAGAGTTAGCTTTACACAGGAGTAGCTCTCTGAAAAGGCAGCTGTGCTATTCACCTGTGTAAACTGCTTAGGTACATAAGTGATGTCCAAGCTGGGTCTGGATGCTGAAGGACCAAAAACCCAGTTTCATTATAAAGCTCTGCCTCATGCCCTGTGCAGGGGGACTTCAGCATTCTTTTTGTAGGTATACTATTATAACACTAAATGTTTGAATTATTTATAAAATAATTGGGTGGATTTATGCATAACTTCTCATTGAGTATTATTCATACATGTTTAGAAGTATATCTTTCAGCAATATTATATATATAGATCTATCTCCAAAACAATATTGAAAGCCTGACGGCTCAAGAGACAGAACTGTAGTGAGTTAAGCAGTCTTTTGTGTTTATGTCTTTTTAATCTGGATTTTTATTTTGCTAGTCAGTCTGTTGTGCTTTTTAATTTTTCTTCTTGCATAATATGTTGATTGCCTTTTTAAAGACAACTGTGTTAGCCAAATAAAAGCCAAAGTGATGAAGAGTTTTGCTATGCTTGCAGTGTGGCACAAGCTGCTTGGCCTGTCGCTGTCCAACTCTACAATGTTACTTCTGTAATACATCATCTTTATAAAATGTAATAAAGAGCATAATGACATGGCCCCAGGTTCTCAAGGCTATTGTTACTGCCTGACAGCTTGAGAAAGACCTCTTCTCTCAGAGTTGTCTAGCCATCTTCAGACAAAGTTTATTAAGATTCACTTGCCCTCACTAATTCGCTGGAGCCAATTAAAATTAACACAGGACAAACTACTGTGGACGAGGGCTGGATGCTCCAGAAATTGCAGAAGGGCAGGTGCCAGAGCTGTTCCAACCAGAAGCCACCAGAGCTTAAGAAGGGGTTGGAGAAGATCCACCTTCCTGCAGCCTCACTCTTCTTGCTCCAGTCTATTCCTGTCTCGGCCCACCCCTTTGTAGCCTCACCAATTTTTCAATTGCTTTTGAGCCTTTTCCAGAAGTGTTTTCAATATGATAACCCTAGCACCATGCCCGAGTTTGAACTGCAGCTCAGCAAAGTCCCTTCCCAGCTGGCACAAAGCAGTGGCTTTGCCTCCTTCCCAGGCTGGGCTGTGACTGCAGGCAGCTTAGCTTGCTTCTTGTTCCTCACCACATATTTCATGAGCCTGACTGACCATTTGTTCGAGGGCTGTTCAGACACAAGGACTGTGCCAAGGCCTTACACATTACCAACTTGGCTCTTCTGGGCTAAGGGCCCTACTTCTTGGGCTCTGACCACTTTCCTGACACTGCTTGGGTGCTCATAAGCAGTGGTGCTGGCCCACCTCAAGGCAGCACAAAGCCCGGTTCAGTCCCTGTAGCCCCTGTGGATGATGGCTGAAGTTGACCGTGCTGCATCTTTTGAGTGATGCTCTGTGGCGACACAGCCTCTCAAAGCCATAGCCTTGTGCAGGCAGCTGTCCGCACAGCTCCTGGGTTTGGGGTGGCAGGGAGGTTTTATGTTTGAAAGTCTGAATCAGTTCTGTCAGCCACTTTACGGCACAGCTGCTGTAGTTTTATGCAACAACCGCTTGCTCACTCTCCCCCTTTCCCTCTCCCAAGGATGGGGAAGAGAATTAAAGGGGTAAAGGGAAAAGAGACTCGTGGGTTGGGATAAGAACAATTTAATAAATAAACTACATTAAAAATTAAAGATAATAATGATGATTATAATAATAGTAAT
>NW_010130002.1:0-23218 GCF_000699245.1 Pterocles gutturalis
AACCATTCTATGATTCTTTGATTCTATACCTTCTGTGCAGTAAGAAGAGGACTTATCACAGAATAGCCTGCTTCTCAGATTCAACTTTCCCTTTCCTGTTAAGTCTCCATTATTTTCTTTGTAGGGAGCATATCTCCTGGCCTGCAGATCTAAAAGAATCAGATAAAAAGGTAACATCACTATAATTTTTCACATGGACCTATTTCTGGTTAAATTAGTTGTCATCAGTTCTTTACATTACATACATGTCGTGTTTACCTGGCATTGCCTAAATCTCTGCATTTTGAGCCCTCCATAATATGGTAGGAAAATTGAGTGAATGAAAAAGCAGAACAAGGACTTTCAGTAACATGTATTCTAAGCCTTCAGTAATTTCGTATCTTTAAATATTTTTTTAGGGAAATGACTAGGTGACTGATCTATTTGAAATATTTTTTATATTTGTGGTGATTATTGTTAGAAAAAATAAAGAACTAGAAATTTAGAGTTTTATTATCTGTGGTCCGTGTTTCCTCATGGGAACATGAGTCTTTCTATTTCAGCCAGCATAAGAGTTCTTTGAAGATTTTGGGAAGTAGATCAAAATTCATTTGATCCTCAAAAAACCCTACACATTCTTATGGCAGCATGCTGGGGTCCGTGTCGAATACATTAATGCCTGGGAGGGAACTGACACATCATAAGTCTTCTGGAGCCCATGAGATTGAACTGGGTCACTTCATTAAAAGCAGTTATAAAAAAGGTCATTAAAAGGTAAAGGGATACTGCCAGTTCAGAGTTTGTTAGAAATGGGTTCTGCCAACCTGTAACGAATCATATGTGACACAATAATTTATATTTTTTTTTCCATAGGATCTTGGTGCTCAGTCATTTATTATTATTTGCTTTTTATTTGGAATATATGGAAGTGAGTGATAATGGTGTTAGTGTGTTCCTGGTTCACAGTATGTATAGGAGGTATTCTCACTGTTCCTAAGTTCAGAGCCTTCACTGCCTGTATAGTAAATAGAGAAATGTAGAGATTAAGACCCATTTTACCTAATTTTAGGCACCTATCTGAGAGACAGTGAGAACTCAGTATCCGATCATGTTCTGTATCTGAGAGTATGTTCTGTATTTGCTGTAGAGGTCGCTTGCAGATATTAGATGCCTAACATCAGGTGGATAGCCTTGGTCCTTCTGTTAAGTGGATGAGTGACTCTCCCCGGTCATCCATCCACAGTGATGGTGTGTACTTCTTCATCTCGGCTAGACTGCTCTGCTTTCAACAGAAAAAAGGCAGGACTGCTTGGAGCAGTGCAGGTATGGTATGATCCCTAGCAGAGGGAGAGAAAAAATCTTCATTTTGCATGCTCACTAAAGAGTCCGTCAGTCTTTGACTTTTATTCCATTGGCTTTAATACAATCTATTGCAAAATAAGAAAATGTTGTGTCCTTTTTGATAAAGGTGATTTTCTTAAGGTTTGCAATGAAAACAAGAATACATAATACAGAGTCAGCACTGAGCTGATTTGTTATACTTAAATCTTTTGGGGGAGATTTTCAAAGGTGCGAGGGAGTTAGGAACCAAACTCCCTTTGGCATTCAGTGGGTGTTCAGCATCTAGCTGCCTACTTCTCCTTTTGAAATATTCTCCCGTAGCAGTAAGTGGTCGAATTGTAATGGATAAACCTATAAAAACTAGAGCGATCTGTCTTTTTCTGACTATTAAAAAGATACCTCTTTGAAGAATAACGTTATTAAAACAGAAAAAGAAGTATCAGTGGATCTCTGCTCACTGCGGGCTCTATTCATGCCTTGAAGCACTCACAGAGCCTGCATTAATGTTAGGAAGAATTATACAGACACATAAGGAGTGTGCAATTGGTAATATATTCTTGCTGTTGCTTAGGATAGGTCTCCATGAGATTCAGGCTGTAGGTGGGGTTTCCATATGTTGCACCTTTAATCACAAGACTCAGGGTTTTTTAAGGAAAATTCTGTTTATCACAAGAGTGTAATCCTTTTTCTATAAGCGTTTGTGGTAGGCTGAAACCTCCCTGGCTCAGTGCCACAGGCCAGCCTTCTCTAGAGGCACAACAGCATAGCTCTGGATGCAGCACTGCATAGCTCACACGCCCTGATCTCTTTTATCCCTCACCAAAAAAAAAGTTACAGGGCCCCTATCCTACCCTTGAAAGAGCAGCTTACGTTTCCCCATCACTATTACCAAACAGTAACTACAGCAGAATAGATCGTCACTGAAGATACACTAAGTGATCTGTTACATTCAGATTTTCCAGCCTGACAAGACCTCAAGGGCATGTAACCAGACTGAACACCACTAACAAAACCATAGACCAGATACTAAGATACAGGTCCCTTTCACACTGACAAAGCAATGCTTGTGTAACTAGTTGTACAGTGCAGGACACCACAGTATCAGTTCTGCATACCTGATTCTGAAAAGACATGGTCCCTTGCACTGCTCAGGGAGGTTTGCTATAGCTTTATATGCCCAGTTTAGAGGCAGCATCACCTGTGCTATGAGTTATAGTAAATTTTGATCATTATCTTTATGTTTAAATTATGGTAACATTTTTATCCCTATTCAAAACTAATTTATTAAAATTTATTTCTATTTTCTTTAATTTTGTTAACACATCAGTTCTGTGGACTTTAATTTGTATTTTTCCAGATCCATCTTGTTCACATTGTGGGCCATCCGTTCTCAGACAATCTGATCACATTTGGAACAGATACATTTTTATATAACCCGGTCATCTGTGGACTATCACCACCCACGTTTTTCTTCAGATACAGACTGACATTTTTCGAAAACATTTCACCTGAGTGACATTTTTTTCCAAGCATGATTCAAGAGAACCTTAACATATTCTTGTAGGCATATATTCTTACTTGAAACTTCCCAGACTTTTTAAGGTTCATAGAAATTCAAGATACCTAATAATTGTAAAAGAATCTTCATGTTTGTATATTTAGTAACTTTCTCACTTCTTGCTATTAACATTTCAAAAATCTATCCAATTACAGCAACGTTAACAGTAGTTATCAAAATTTCTTAAATTTCTTTGATTCTCTTCAATTTGCAGAGGAACCTTTTTATAAAACATCTGTACCAGGAATTTCTCATATACTTGGAAAATGCAGTGACATGCCATAGGGATGTTCCTGCCTCTAACATTTCTTGGACATCACCAACTGCACTGGGCAGAGGTGTATGCCTCGGTACATTTATTTCAACCACGAGAGGAACTGTAGTTATCTGGTACTGTTCAGTTCTGCAGTGGAAGTTGGTGTGTGCTCTGATGTCATGAAGAGCTCTACAAGGGTTAAGCAATGTTTTGATAGTCAGTGTTTCTAAGTAGTTTGAATGTAAATAAATTTTAAAAAGAAGCAGCCCACAAATCAGCACCATAATTAATTTGACCATTGTTTCTGAAAATGTGTGTGTTTGTTTTTTTCCACAAGCTTTCCCTGAATCCTCTTATGTAAAGAAAGGATACTCTTTTTCTGAGCTACAGAAATACCTTCTGTCTTCAGTTGTGATTTTATTGATTATTAAATTGAGGTGATCTATATTGTTATCTGTCACAAGTGACTTACAGTTCTGCACCTTTATCAATTTTTCCCATCCTAAGCAAAATTAGCTTTTGAGATTTCTTTTTAAAGGTGAATTTATCATTATTCGATGGGATCGACTCTGCAAGGCAGGTCTGGAGTCATGGGGAATAGGACCGGAGGGTAACTGAATCTATTCATCAGGCTATTTATAGTTTTTTTATGATTTCCACGAGTTAGTGTAAGGTCTAAGATCCATTTTGATGTCTGCTTTATATGTAAAGATATTCAAATATTGTGTTTACAAAGTCCACCAGCTTTCATCTGTTTACATACTGAGACAGCTTCATGCAGATAGATTAATCCTTCTAAAATTGCAGTTATATCCAGCACATCAGGTTGCAGTCCTTCTGTTTAGGATGGCATCGTGACTGAAAAGTGTGGAATAAACCGAGCTTTTCTTGCAAGCTCTGTACTGAGAAATATGAATGTGGAGGTCTACACTTTTTCTGGCACAGAAAAATGCAGAGAACAGGAGAACAGGAGATGATTTGTATACTATGAAAGCACTACTTGCTTTAAATGTCTGTGAAACAATGTGCAGTCAAGGACAGAGTTTTACCCACACTGAGGATCTGAGACAGAGTTTGGGTTTTTTTTTCACACATCCATAAACATAATTACTAAAAATTGCAATTGGAGTTGTGCTTGAGCATTCTTCTGTGGTAGAAATCTATGTTTGAAAATGCTACTGTTATGTGCTTGAACTATTTTTAGAATTATGTACCTAAAGTTTCTGTGGAATTCATTGCTATTCCTGTGGGCTCTGTGTACAGATAAGAAGTAGTAAATGCCTTCATGAAATTGTGATATTGCCTCCTCTGGTATAAAAGGAGGGCAATGTGGTTCAAATCAATGCCGTTGTGACCATTTACTCTTTAGAGAATTTATTTTTCAGCCTTCTCATCTGGGATACAGCAAGAAAACACCTCAAGTTTTAAATATGTTATTTCCTTTATGCTCTAAGAAAAATCAACATCCATTCTGATATATTTTTGTTTCCTGACTTACTTCTATGATCAATGTGGACACCAGAATTTTAGGTGACAGCAATTGACGTGGCATGGACCAGAATTTTGGGTGACAGAAACTCAAAAATCAGATTCATTGATTTTCCAAGAACAATGCTGATTTACATGACTTGAGTATTCCTGTCCCAAAACACACAGACTGGAACAATTTTTCCTATCCCTTGGCAATAGCTTTATGACTGCATGCCTCATTGTATTGCTGTCATTTAATTCCTATTCACCTAAAATATAGCATGATACAAAACATTTATTTCTTTTACTCAGAAGGAATCAGCTCCTTTATGTCTAGCTCTGACTGCTCTTGAATGAGATGCTCACCAGGTCTCCATTTTTGAAAGCACTTAAGCACTTGCTTGTTTTTACTGGAGTGTCATTGAAGATGTTTGCATAATATCACTGAAATGTTTGCAAGGATGGAGCTAAGAACCTGTGAGATAATGTGTAAAAGGTGGAAACTGGACTGGGAGAACACAGGCAACTCAAACAGACAGGTATTCCAGAATATTAATTTTGCTAGACTTGTTCCAAAAGCATGAAAATAGAGAAAATACTCCACTATAAATTCACCTTCCTTCTGCAGTAGTGTCCACTTTGAAGGAATTATTTCATACAACTGAGTTATGTTGGAATAGCAATGAAAGTCAGGTTCCTCTGTTAGAGTGAGGCCTCAAGAACCTTACCTGTGTATGTAAAACATGTTAAAATACTCCACTAGGATTAACTCCCCTCAGTACAGAGAGTGATGGGGATTGATGCTCCATTGCTCTGGGGACATGCTTTGTCGGTTCATGAATGATAAGACCCCCAAAAGCTGTCCTCATCGTTTCTGATCAGCCGTTTAACACCTGAATAAATTCTTGCTCAGCTACTTTAATGACTAAATCTGACTACTACTCTTAATTATTCTTGCATAAATTTCCTCAAAAAACCAAACCAAACTTTTAAAATTGATGAAATATTATTATTAAAGTGTAATCTGAGTTGGTGCTTCAGTTTCTGTGTTAGCACAATTAACTCTTGAGGTCCCTCGTAGTAGCTGGACCTTGCTGACAGGCTTAGCAGGATCTATCTTTTCTGAGGGTGTCTCTCACCCTGTACCTTGCACCTTGGCAGGTGGGCACGCACACAGGGCAGTCCATACAGCTGAAGATGTACCACCTGAAAACTGCCACTAGTAGAATTAGGTCGTGATTTTATAACAAGAGGGTGAAGACTTCTGCCCCAGACAAAATCCTGTTGCAATATGCTTTTACAGCATGCTTAACCTGGGCTGCTGCTTTTCTCACAGCAGGAGTTTCACTATAAGATGCTAGCATTTACTTCTGTGGATTCATTCTGATTTACAGTGGTATAAACTAGACTTTGCTAAGAATCCAGACTTGCCAATTTATATACTGGCAACTAATATTTTGTATTTTATCAAATTCCTTAGACCTTGTGCATTTTCTCACCAAGTTAATATTTTGGGGCTCCTCTCAACAGTACAAAGCCTTTTCTATCTCTTTTGCAGAATTTTAATCCGTTCTTTCTGTTAATTGCAATATGAATCTGAACTGTGCTATTTTACCTCGTTTGATATAAAATGTGCATTGGTCTGAGTCACTGTTAGGGAAGAAGCACTAACAGACATACAATTCTAATAACTGGAGTGTTACCTTTGCAAATTGTATCTGATGCATTCCTTGCAAGTGCAGGGCTGAAATAATTTGTGTTGCCATTAGTTTGTTTTCATAAATAAATTTATGTCTTTTGTTTGATCACTTAAAAAGTCTTTTGTAATTCTTCTGCTTGTGAAATATCTGGGAGGTGATGAATACAGAACTATTACTGTGTAATGTACACATTTCTCTTTTATATTCTTGGCCAAATTACAGTTAAGGTTGCTATAGTGACTAATACCCTATACAAGACACAGGACAAGAACAAAACATTGAAAATAGCCTGAGCAATAGGAAACATAAAAGGAGTCATTTAGGGTGTGGTAACCTTTGTATCACAGATTTAAGAGCATTGGTAAAGGTCCCCGCCAGTGGAGCTGAGAAGATGAAGGAGCCAAGACCCTGCTAAAGGAATTTGAAGCACAGCTAAAGAGACACCTACTCTGTCAACAGCCTCATTCCTTCCTTGCAATGCCTTCTGCTTTCTTTTTTGAGACTTACATGTGATGACATTTCTCTGTTTGTCTGTCATTGCCTACAAATAGAATGAGTTGTAGGCATCCATAAACAGCCTCCAGCATGACACAGCCTCCAATCGCATCTCTGCCATTATTCTAAATGAGCTTGGCACCATGAAAGATATATGCCCCAGAGAAAAATAAAAGATAACAATAAGGATGAGATGGGTGGAACAGCAGAACTAGGGGAAAGTTTATGAAGCTGTATTAAACCTTATGGAAGTGGAGAATGGGAGAGCCTGGGGCAGGTGGGAGGAAGAAATGGGAATGGGAAAGAAGTAAAAGGCACATAACCCATAAAATTTGGGAAATAGGGAAAAGGTGGAAGAAAAGAAGAGTATGCAGGGTATATCACAAAGGAAGAAATGGGAAGACAGAAAGCCTTTGGCTTGAAAAAGGTAGCGGATATTTCTGTTACAGGGAGGATGGCTTGAAGGACGTTCAAAGCAACTGGTACAAGCAAAAGTGTTCATGAGTTCCCAAATAGAAGAAGGGAAGAATCACTCATCAGGAGAGAAATGGAGGACTGATAGAAACACTGAGTATGCTTGGTCTATAAGCAGCAAAGGGAGTGATTCTGCAGTCTTC
Source organism: Pterocles gutturalis (assembly GCF_000699245.1). Classification (NCBI taxonomy): domain Eukaryota; kingdom Metazoa; phylum Chordata; class Aves; order Pterocliformes; family Pteroclidae; genus Pterocles; species Pterocles gutturalis. The sequence continues at coordinate 7,417 of NW_010130002.1, forward strand.
AGAAATAAATATGCACACAGTCACTATGGTTTCCTGCTAAAAAGGCTCTCTTTCAGTTTTGGCCTTTGGGAAAGATTCACTTTCTCCCCTCTCATGATCTGAGCAGAAGTTGTCTCCAGAATTTTCTCAAAGGCTGTAGATCTCAGCCAGGTGCATTCACGGGGATGGTTCCTATACTGAGAACTCAAGGACTATAACAGAACAGGAAAGTTTCTCCCCTCGCTCCTCGTTCATCTCTTCTGCTGGCTGCCTTTTCATTCTTCCATACTTTTTTTTAAGGGATTCTTCTCTTCCCTGTCCAGGTCAGTGGTGCTCCTTCCCCTCTTAGTTCTTTCTGCAGTCTGTGAAAGACAACATTAGCTTTTCTATACCATAAGGCATCCATCAGGATGCAATTTTAGAGCCACAGAAGGCTTGGAAGTATGCCACTGGAGAGGAAGTCTGTCCCCAAGAGCTGCTAAGAACTGTCAAATTGCCTTTCTGCAGAACCTGGAGCTGCTTGGGGTAACAACCAGTCTGAAAAGTAAAAGTCTTAGCTATTTTATTTCTGTGAGATCTCCAGATAGCTTCTCAGTGCTCTGCATTTGGAAGAAAGAGAAAGCAGAAATTTTGGCATCAAAATGTTATATTTCACACTTCAAGAGAAAAATCTTTGAAAAAAAGACTACAAACTAATATTTCCTGTGTCAGTTTTCATGGTATAAAGACAAAATAATTAACCTGTTCAGTTAACCTAGATTTGGTTAAGATAAATGTAACTAAATTTTAGGGCATTAAAACACCTCGTTGCTTGAGAGCTCAAAACCTGATGAGCACTTTTGAAACTTTTTTGCAAATAAGCTGCACTAGAAAAAAATGTTAAACATAAATTGTGTAATTTAAATTATCATCCTGACTATCATGATCCAGTGCTCCTGATCCAAAGCCTATTCCAATAGTGAGAGCATTGTATTGACCAAAATGGGTCCTGGCTTAGGGCTTATGCTCTGACTGTGAACTAATGGCACATGTACATGGAGGATCTAACGAACAGCAGCCAAATGGGTGCAAAATATTATTTGGTTTTTATGTGATAGATGAAGAATCAACTGTGAAATATGAAACTTGAGGAGCTGGTATGTCTATTTACAAACTTTAAGGAAAGGGACTTGATATATTTTTTTTAGTTACTGTGAAGTGCCACTAGACCTTTAAGCTATTACATTTCTAGAGCTGGATCAAATTGGGCTGTCCATATACTCTTTATTTCTTATGGAAATCTGTAGGCTTTTTCTATTTACTAAAGATAAAGTGTCTTTTGTTTTCCTTCTTTCCTTCCCCTGCCCCTCAGTTTGGGCATTTATTCCATAAAGTAATTGGGTTAAATTCACTTTTTTCTAAACATCAACCACAGCCATATTTTGTACAAGAAAAGTGAAAATATTGGGCTATTTATGGTTTTAACTGTCATGAACAAAAGATATGGGAACTTTGTGTGTGGCTACACTGAATTGCAAGCACCATTTAGCTACCTTAGGTTTTCTTACTGTGTGTGTTTGTTAAAAAAGATGTTCATTTTCTGAGATATATATTGTATGAGTTCCGGCAAGACAGGATCATACTAACACCATTTATTTTCCTGAGAATCACTTTGAAATGAAAGGAAACATGAAGAACATTTGTGTACAATCTTCCAATGTACAACATTTACAGTCACACTTTGCAGTGATATCAGGATAGTAATTTAATTTCCCTAAAAAGCAGTCCCCTGATTCCTGCTTCTTCTATCTCTCTCTCTCCTTTAAGATTGCACCTGACAGATAGAAAGCCGATACCAGATTACAGTGTCTCATCTTAGTTTCTTGTTCAGAAGGTTTCCTTTACAAAGCTCCTCTGTTACCTCGAAGAAACATTGCATGGTGGCTATAATTGGCCCCACAAAAGCATTGCAGTAGGGAAAATGTACTTCCACAGAAAAATGGGAAAATTCTCTGAGTTCAGAAAGGTAGAGGGGACATCTCTCACTGAGAGGGAATAAAACATGATTGGGAGGTCAGTTATAGCACCATGGGACTTTGGAAACCAATTTTTAATTTTCTTTAGGCCATGAGCTTCATGTGACCTTTTTCGCCTCTTATAGCCTCAATTCTCTCAGTGTAAACTGGAAACAGTAGCCTTTTCTTGGCACACAGGAAAGACAAGTTAAAGGTTGCATGCCTGGGTAGATGGATGCACATGGGCGGACACAAGCTCACGGGCTGAAGACTGAGTCAGCCAGACACAAGCCAGCAGCTCTGCAGAAGCTGTGTAGCTCCATCAGTTTAGTGCTGTCCCAGGACTAAGAAACTCTGATGAGACTCAAACTACATTAGAGAACAGAAGTACTCTCATATGGCAAGATAATTTATGGGGTGGCACTGACCAGCACAAGAGCAAGCAGAGGAGTCCCGTTGTCCCCCTGCTCCCATCCCCACCACAATATGTACAGAGCACCTGGGAGGTACTGCTGCAGTGGGCAAGGTAAATATCGGCATCCTTCCCTTTAATGGGACTGCCAGGGCTGGTACATCCCTTTGCACAGGTCTCCCTAAGTTGTCTCTGCTTCTGTGAGGCTTTGCAAGGTATCAAAATTACTGGTTTGGTCTTTATAAGCCTGGCTTGTATCTCTGCTTTATATCTCCCTTATATCCCCAGATGCCTGGGAAAGCTTCCTGTTTTCTGTCATGCTGGATTTTAGTTTGTGCTTTTACAAGAGAAACGAAGGATGACTCTGAAAATTAAACTTACCCATGTTCCTTTGGGTAATTAGTTCCCCAGGATATCAGTTTGGAATAGATCTTCTTAATTAACTGGCCAAGCTGCTTGGCAAAACTAGTTGGACTTCTTTTTTCCCTGTCTAGCTTGCTTAAAATGCTATCCCAGGATTTATTCCCTTCATGGTTAGGTATTTTGTTTTCCAAACTACGTTTATCCCTGATCAGTTTTTTCCTCTTTGAGAACCACTTCATGACAGATTTTTGCTTTTAGTCACTGAGTCCCAATTGGATTACTTTAGTCCTCAAGGTCAACGACTCTTCCTACATCATATTGCTGTTACCTTCTCTACCACTGATCTTTTGTGTAATCTCCAGATTTCACACTCTCCTATTTTTCTACTAAGGTCATGGATGATAGTATTTAAGAAAACTGTTTACAAGCTTGATCCTTAAGTCCCTGAGGTCCCACTGAGGAGTGGTGGTGACAAATCAGATCCCAATATTGTACATGTGAAGCCACTGTGCGTCACTTTGCATTTAACTACATTTTGAATCTACTTAATTTCATCTGCCATTTTTTTTTTTTGCCAGTCACTCACTTTCACAAGACACTTTACCATTTCTTCACAGAATTCATGCACCATCTTTACAATTGTGAACTTGGTATCGTCAGCAAAATTTGTCACCTTGTCTTTCACCCTCTTTTTCAGGCTGAGTAGCCCAGGGATTGTAGCACAGATCTCTGTAGCTATCCTGTGGCATCCTGCCTCTGCAACAAGGACACTGTGTTCTCTGTTTCCTACCTCTTAATCAATTATTTACCCCTTTAAAGACCTACACTTTCTTCCCGTTGTTGCTTGGCTTCTTTAAGAGCCTTTGAAACAGACTTTTGCTAATGCTTTCTTGAAATCCAAATAGACTCTATCAACCAAATCTCCCTCATCAGCTTCACTACTAACCCCTCCAAAGAGCTCTGGCTGTGAGGCAAGAACTAGTACTTGCCCTTTCAGCCTAATACTCCTTTCATCCTAACCTGGTGTTATCTCTCCTTTACATTGTTCCTTAGGAACTATTGCAGGGATCTTATTTTCAAAAAAACCCACTGTTCACCTAAAAGTTGACCTAAATTAAAAAAAGAAAATGTTAAATAGAGGTTTAAGGAATGCAAAAAGTAAGCCAAACCTTTTATTTAAGGTTTTATGTAACATTTTTGGATATTTTAAAATCATATTTTTAATGGAAAAATATCAATATTACTTCACTGGTTCAGCAAAAAACCTTTGATTTGGGAATGAAAACAAACTAACTTTAATGACATATCCAATATTTCAACAAGAACAAATACAGAAGAAAACAAGTTGTGACAGACATTCTTGGTTTTAGCAAAAGAAGTATTTAAATGCGTATACTTTCAAATGAATAAAATAAGTTCCTTCTTGAAATAACATCCTTCCTTCATCTTACATATTCACTATCACCGTGCTGACGGCAGCTATATCCTCTCCTTCTATATTTATATTCTTGTGCCTTGGGACTTACGTACAGAGTCTTACTGTCCTCCCTGTAGCTGAGTTTTCTTTCAGTGGAAACTATTAACTCTTAAATGCACTGCACCATTAGTTCCTAACTCTGTGGTCAAACCTGCTGCAGAGTTTGTGACTGAGTATTTCAGTATCCTGCTCTGTCTTATCCCCTCATTTTTCAGAGATATCTGGTATGTCTTGTTCCTTCTTAGCTCCTGAGTATTTTAGTCTGCCCAGGTTAGTTCCTAAATTTATTGAGTTAGTATATTGGCTTTTATAGCTTTTATTCTTCACAATAAGAGCTCCAGCAGTAGTGAGCAGCACCTGGCATACTGAGGGGAGTGCACCAACAAAGGCGGGACAGCCACATCACTGAGTTTATTCAGGGAGTTGCGTGATGATGTCCATTGCACATTTACAAGGGTGCAATAAGGAGAGAGGGAGGTTGGCTCAGTGTGGATATTGTGTTTAGCTGGTTCACTCTCTGTTTAGCTCCAGCGTTAAATCACATCCACACTACTTGTGCGTTGATTTGGTCCTGGGCCCCAATCTAGAGGCGAACAAATTCCTTGATAAAGAAAATTATTTATGGGAGAGAAAATAGTTTGTTTCATGCTTTGAATTTTAGGGACAGGATACACAGTTGGCTGATCCAAACTGCTTGGTCAGGAGTGACTCCCTGATGAAGGACACAAAGGTTATGCAGAAGTACCTATTACACTAGGTATAAATAAAGGGAAATAAAGCTTTTTATAATTGCCTCATTCTGGTGTATAAAACCATACACAGAATCAGGAAAGGGGGAATGTAAAGTACAATGTTTAATTAATCTATCCTGTTTACAACCATTTGTAGTCCATCTTTCACTGGAAGAACAAATAAATGAGGTCCCAAGTTTGGATACTTTTATATCAACTTAAAATTCATTTCAGCTGGACAGCAGTACACAGAGTTAATAGCTGCAGATACTTAAAGTACAAAGCACGGACTACAGGAAAAGAAAGCAAAGTCTTTTATTTACTCAGGACATTGATATTTCTGGGGTTTTTTTGTATTTCATAAAAAGTATTACAGTGTGTACTTTTTCTCCTCAGAGACCAAAAAACCTGCAAGAAATTTCTGTATAATCTTAAGGAAAGAAAAGCAAAACAGCATTATCTTTGCATTTATAATATTTTAAATATAGAAAATAAAGGATTAGTGTAAAATATTTCAACATATAGACGTGTTGTTTGAGGCTTATCAGCTTTACTATGGCAGATAGGTTCTCTTCTTCGTATACAATTTGTAAAGATTTTGTATGTGGCAAAAAAGTAAATTATATCATCTGCATATATAAGTAAAATATATGGGATTATATTTTTTAATTTTATTTACCCTTTGTGAGTTTAAATGAAAATGAATATTAGTTTTGCTATAGTCAGCAGACGAAAGATATTCGGATAAAAGTGTTAGATCTCCATTTGTCTCTAGTTGATTTTATGAGTCAGCTCCCACAGTGCAAATGCCATTTTAATAAAACAGTTTGTCATTTTAATAACTGTAGAAAATCAGACAACACTGGAACTCTGTCTAATGATCACGCTGTCCATAAGAAAACTGTGGGCATTAAGGGTATTATTAAAGGGAGTCTATTAAAACTCTGTTTCCAGAATGAGAAGGGTACGCTATGCCTTAAACCCACACAGACCCCCAGTGGCTTCAGTGAAGTTTGATATAGATACAATCTTTCATTCATTTACTTTTTTTTTTTGGCCAGATCAGGGACCTCAGTGCTAATAAGCTTTTTTTTTTTTCTTTTGATTTTTGGGATGATTTAATCTATGACATCAAGCATTAGAAATACAGGATTTAGTTTGGATTTTTGAATCCTTGAAAAAATAAGGAAGATATGAGTGGTATTTTCAGATGAATGGTTATGAAGAACCTCTTTTGCAAATAAATTATATGGAATCTGCTATCCAATATTATACAAAATATCTTTATTGTATGAAATATCATTAGTGATACAGACTATAGCCTAAATAAATAGCTAATATTTTATGTTTCTCTTTTTCTTGCCAGTCCTGTTTTGCCTTACTGTTTATCTTGCCAAAAGTCCTATCTGTTGTCCTCTTCTTTTCCACAGTTGGTGAAATTAATCTCACCCAACATGAGCATTGAAAAAATTAGTCAGGGTCCAGTCAGCCACCCTGGATCTGCCTTGTAGACAGTGGAAAGAATGATCACACATTCAAGTTAAGTATCTAAGTTAAGTGAGACAAATTTCTCTTGGCAGTACATATTCCTCTTAGGTGCCTAACCTGGAATTTGATTAGTAGCTGTTTGGTTAGGTAAAAAGACTGTCTACCATAGATAAGTTTCCTAGATACGAACTATGTATTTAAAAAGTATGCACACTTTATTCTTTTCTCTTAAAATCAGACCATGTTTTATTATTGAGCTGAGCTTCTTTATGTTTATGATTAAATATGAATATAGATAATTTCTATATGAACAGATTGATTTTTTTATTGATTCAGAATGAAAAATTTTCTACTATCATTGTTGTTAATTTTATTGAGTTAACGTTATGATGACTCTGAACAGGTAGGAAATGGTTACAAGTCTGGCTGCAAAGTTCACTGTAAGGAAGAAGAAAGGCATGAACAGAGTCTCACACTTGATAGCCTTAGAGAGAGACATTCTCTTGTTCTTTTAACATAACAGACTTTCATTGATAGCCCGTGCAAGTTAGCCACTATGCAGTCCTTTATTCAGTTGCTAAGTTCTGTGATTTTCAGTTAACACTGAATTTTCATCTAAAATGCCACTATGTTTTATAAGCGAATAATATTAAAAGATGTCTTTTGATCAGGGACTAAATAAGGTGAAATATCAGAGAGTACAATAATAAATATGGATAAGAGGACTAGAACTGTGCAATTGATGGGGATAAACAAATTTTAATCATTTTGTCCAGAGCCTGTGGCCAAAATTCATCAAATAACTGAAGAACGGGCTTAACTCCTACTGAATTAAATGAGACTTCTTACATGCACAAGCACTACACATTCCTAAGCACTTTGCTCTTTGTAGGTATTGCTCTCCTTGCCTCCCTTGCAAATATTTGCATCTTGATCCTCCCTACTGTAAAAAAAAAAAAACCAAAAAAAACCAAAACTGATTCTTGTTTACTATGATCCCACAGATAGTATGCTAATGTGAGTACACTGTGCAGCCTGAGTTAATGGAGACATATCTTTTCCTATTACCAAACACTAGACTCGTGCAAATGCACATGCTGCGTATCAACATTACAGAGGCATCTTGTATTTTATTTTGTATGCAGACATTCCTACTGACTCAATCTTACCTAGGGCTTTCTGACAGTTAATAATCCAGAGGTACCATTGCAAATCCACAGTCTTCTTTTTGGATCATTGACAATCTCATATTGTTATTGAGTTGTAACAAGTTTGTTGTCTACAGGCTTTGTGAAAACAAAAAGCAATGGTCATTTTCAAGAAAATACAGTACAGAGAGCACAGTTCAGAATGGGTATCTTTCTTTTTAAGATGGCAATAATATTCTTAATTTATACTGAAAATCCCCCTTCTGATACAAATATCTTTCTAACCACTGCAGAGTTTGAAGGTACCTATTCTTCCTGCCTCTAGGACAGTTGATTCCTCCTGGCATCCTCAGATGGCTGAACCTGTCACTATTGGAGTTCTTCTGTACTGCTAGAGTGAGGAAAATAAACCAGGTAGTACTTGCTTCCTATGAAAGGTGACTTGATTGCGCTGGATGTAGAACAGGAAGAATTTTTGTAATTTTAGGAGAAATGGGACTGCTAAATAATGACTCGAACCAAGGAAGGGTTCTATAATTTAAAAAGGAGGTATTTCTAGCCTGGGAAAAGTTTGGCTTATGTTACTCCATTATCACACTTTTTGCTTTCTTATTTTCTTGCTTTCTTGCTTTGTCTTCATATTAACTATTTGTTGCTGGGGATTGCCTTTATTTCTTTCAGCACCTCAGCACAGGATATGTGCAATACATCCATCTGTGATGCTTCACCTGTGCACCTCAGCCTATTTTGCTCTATAGCTGTAGTGACTCCAATGAAATCAACGAGGAAGTGATTAGAATGAGCTTAGATTCAAGTCTCCTCAGCTCATTTCACCAGTGGTGCACAAGTGAAGGTTAATTGCAGCCAATTTTTGATGTCTAAAAGTTTTTTTTTGTTTAACCTTCTTCTGCAGAGAATGGAAAGAAAGATGTACACAGGGAAGAGTTCACACCATCCTGAGCCAGAAGATATGATTCACCCTCTGAAGGCTCCTCTTTCTAACCTCTGACTTTCAAGTGAGATGAGATGATTAGCTTTTAGTTAAATAAAGTCACGTAATGTATCTATAAATGGCTGTAAAGCTAAGAGTCTCTAGGAACATTGAGGTAACAGTGGCATATTGAAAACACTTAAAATTACAAATTGGCATAGACCATTATTAAACTCGTCTGGGTTCACTAAACTTCCCTTTGCATTTGGCTGTAAGTCAACTACAACTAGTAGATTGTGAATGAAATGAAGAACAGCTGTGCCTTCATAACATAAATCTCTTAGACGGGGGAAATCATTCAATCAAGTTAGTGAGAAAATTAGCATCTTTACGTTTCATTTTCTCTCTTGTCTCTCAAAGGAGTTTCATTAGGACTGACAGAACTGATGATGCTGGATTTGGAGACCAGGGACTTGCCATAATTGATCTGTGAAATCAAGGATGTGCTTCAGACTTAGTTTCTGTTGATAATTGAATCTGGTCTACCATTAAATACATTATTTCAGATTTTCTTTAAGTTGTGCAGCTGTGATTAACATAGACAGTGTGTTGCTGACTACCTTGATCATGTGACAGACCAGAAAAGGAATGGAGACATCATGATCCCTTCCTGTCTTAAACAATTAATCAACAAACTTCCAAATTGACCCTCTTGCTGTCTGACTCAGAGGCTGGAAGATCCAAGGCATGGTTTCCTTCTTCCGATACGCTGTGCTGTGAGATTTCAGCCAGAAGCAGGCGCGGGTGCTGTCCTGTGAGGCAGATCATCCTCCACAGAGGCACACTTGGAGTCCCTCAGGGATCTGAAGAAACAGGCTGTGATGTTATTGGCAGTAGTGTTGTTGCTGATATTATTCCAACCTGTGCTTATAGAGTAGGTTACACTGTGACTGTTATGTGTTTCAATTATCTGGGAAGAGAACATTCCATTTGCAAATCAGTTATTTATAGGCTATAAACCACACATGCACATATTGTGGTATGATTTTACATTAGAAAACATTAAATTGAATTTTTTCCCATGTCCTTTAAAAGTGTGAAATAAAATGAATTTAACATGCACACTAAGATTCTGCTTGCTTTCTTTAGAGAAAGCATGTACTTTTAAAATGCTTTTTCTAATATTCATTCTTCCACCCACTAGGTCATTTCTTTCATTAACAGTGATTAAAACTAAGCCTCTGTGCTCATAAGCTTGCCCTGTGTAGATGAACACTCACGTCTTACTAATGGTAGTAGTTTAAAATACGCTGTTGGGGAAACCTAGCTATCTAAAAAATGCATTCCTAGATAGACAGATAGAAAGACAGATGAAAAATATTAGTCATCTGCATCCCTCCTTCATGAACATTCACAACTGTTCTACAGCTCAGGATTGAGTGCCCTAAAGCAAAACTAGATATGTGTTTGCAATTTAATATTTTTTCTCACGAGCAAAGACATTCTGATATATCAGAAAAATATAGCATATTATGTGATTCTTCCAGCAAGCTGCTTGTATCTTTTGGCTGCAGCAATGGTCCATATGTTTGACATCCTTTATGTAACCCAGTGATACATCATTAATTGCAATTTCATGCCAGGGCGATTGGCAGGCTCTGTGGACAATGACAACAACTACTGCCTCCTAGAATTCTTTGATAAGCAATTGGGCAATTTTCCTCTGTCCCTGTAATCTAAAAAATGTATAGTGTTCATGGGCTGTCACATTCTTGTGCTTTAAAATGAGAGCAACCTGGCTGTGGGTGAAAAAAATTGCTTCATGGGGATCTGCAGAAAGAATAGAGAAATATGTCTCTTTAGGATCTGAGAACTATTTCCTGTAGTAACTGGAACTGCTACTAATTTCAGTCCTCATTTATTAATCTGCAATATGCTCTAGGGAGTTTTTTTGCTAATAGTCACTAGCATTTATCAAAAACCAAAACCAAAATCCTTTCTTTTCCCTGGTCCTTAGTTTTCTCATACGCTTTAAAACTCTTAACCTTGACAACGACTTGGTACTATTACACGTGCAAGGAAGCAATCAAACCTCTCGTACTGGAGTCTGCCTGGTTGCTGATACATATGAAGCCCACAGCATTGGTAGATTTTCTGAAGCCTGTGATATCACAGAAAACTGGTTTGTTTTTTCTTTCTTCTCTCTTTTGTGTGCATCTTGAATGTCTCAAAACTTTGAATACAGCTGTAAGTCTGTGAGAAGCAGTTAGCAGGCTGGATGACAAACTGAACTTCAGACAGAAAGAGTGGGTTTGGGAGGTAAAGGGCAGCCAGATTTAGGCTTATGTATGAGTTTGTCTTAGTCCCAAATGATTTGCTTTCTTTTAAAGCTCAAAGCATTTGTACTTGCTTGATAGTTACAGCTGAGGTAATGACTTTAAGTATGCCAATTTTCACCAATTGAAGATTTGTCCCTCTATTTCCAAACTTGTTTTCCAGCTGTCGTATTGGTTTGCACTACAGAGTTCGCTGTGTTCTCACTGCTTCTCTTGTTTAAAATAGAAAGGTTTGTTTCATTTCATGAACCGAGATTGCCATTAAAAGAGAAAAATAATGCTAGATACACAGTCTTAGCATGACCGTAAGGTTGTAGAAATTCACTGCTAATTCTTGTAATACAGATGCTTGCCCTGTCTACATCATAGTTACATGCCTGAAAGTGCTGTATGATTTCCAAGCAGGTTCATTAATTTACTAGACGGGCAAGTTAACATGAAAAGCAATGAAAACAAACTGGTTTAGGTTTATTTATTGAATTAAGTCAAGAAAGTGCATCTTTGTTCTTTTATTGAGTGCCTGTGGGCTGAAACGCAAGATACCTTTGGGAAAAACAAATCAAGGGTTATTTAAGTGGTTGTTTACTTCAAAAAAATGCAAAACATGCTGTTCGTGAAGCTGAATTAGTAAAACAATTGCAATGGGACATAGTGCTTTTCACACTGAGATGAAAATCTTTACATAGATTGTCTAATCTGCTTATACCATATTTTCTACCAAGGTGTCAGATCATCGAGGTATGGAACTTGAATTCCATGTAAGTTGCTGGTCATACTGACCCACAGCTGGATACTTCATAACCTTTTACAAAGAGATACTATCTTAAATTAATTGTAATATTATACACTTTTAGTTACACTCCTGTCTTTCCTGGAACTGGGTGGGCAGGGGTGGGGGTGCAGGGTGTTTGCTCACAATGTTTAATTTTATTCTGAAGGGATGAATTTTGCATTTTGCCTTGAAGATGGGTGAGCTTCATGGTTGTTTCCATCCTCATGTGGAAGAGTGCTCCAAAGCTCCTTTTCTCAGCATAATTGCTTGCCTAGCTGATATAGCTGAAATTATTATCCGTGAACTAACCTGGATCTAGGGCTTTGAAGATTAGGATTAGAACAACAAATGTGATTTAGCATTCATTCAAGAGCCAGCATAGCATTCACAGCACTGGGATGACAGATATACCAAAACTGATGTATTTTGCTTAGCAAGCAGAGGGATGGGTTTTGATCAGCTGCCCATTGAAGGCTATCGTTGGCACGACCAGCACAGCATACTATAACTGTGGAGCTTGGAAGCCATGAATATGTACAAAGCTATTGCCAAGTCAGCATCTGAGAGGATGTTCATAGGAAACAGCCTCTTGGCTCATTGTGGATGGGAGAATTTATTTCTGACAGATTTCGTACTTGGGAGGATGTCAGCTAACCCGGAGGTTGTGAAGTCTCTTGACCGTCAGAAAACAGGCCCCTTGTCATGGTTTTGGCTAGTACTTCAAAATGTTACCCTTTTCCTTCTAACCTCGCTTCTGTCTTGTTCAGTTTTAGTTTCAGCCAGCTGAATTTCAATTCAGAAGCTGATCTCCTGTAGGCACTGAGGCAGATGGGAAGCAGTGCTGTTAGGGTATGATGTGAAGGATGTTTTGAACTGAGAGTCAGTAACATACTGTTCACTGTGGTGTTTCAAAAATATCTCCTGGTAGTTTTACATGTATGGCTACCAGAATAAAACAGAAGACTGGAAAAGTTCACCAGCAAGGGGCCCAGATAAGAGGTATCATTACCAGTCACAAACGGTTTGGATCATTCACAGTGGAATGGTTTGATCTGGCTTTGTGTAGTTCTCTCATTGCTGTGTGATTCTGCACACGATGGCTACTATGGCAAATGTAGCTGTAAGGTCCAACAGCAGAAGCATGGGAATTTTATCACAGCCTGGGAATAACATGTTGTAAATATAAAAACCAAGCAGAATCATTCCTTAGTTCTCTCTCTTAACTATGGTTTGAACCTCATTAAAAAATTATATGATGGCAGTTTTATGTGAAATTAGTTAATTGCCCTTGTCACAGTTTCCTCTGGGAGGTGGATTGCAACAAAGGGGAAAGTATAACAATCACGTACAAAAAAGCTGTTCTGCCACCTGTTTGTTTATTTTTACAATTCTGTATATTACAGATTTCTATCTGAGAAAAAAACTATTAAAACTTGTTAAAGTTTTTGTTTCTTCATCTATTTGCATTTCAATAAATACGGAATAATCTGAGATGTAACATTGACAATAATATAACAAACTGATCAAAACAGACAGGAAAGGATGTCTTAAAATATTGAATTTATTTATAGATAGTCAATTTTCAGTCCTTGCAGACCTATAAGTCAAGAATAAATTGGATGGGATAGAATTTTGTAAATATGTGAAGTAAAGAAATTGCTTCCTGTGAGTGCTAGTCTCTTCATTTCTGTATCCAGAACAGTCGCTGGGGAACTGTCGATTTGAAAAAAAAAACAAGGAAAAAGCAATGTTACACTTCTGTAGTGTATCCTTTTCCATGGGGAAAAAAAAGGAATTTTAGAGGTAGACATACAGAAAAAAAAAGATGGCTCTCTTCTCAGAAGAAGAGATTTAGGTCTCTCTGTGAGGGAAGAGACAAAATCAGATCCATTCAGAGATAAGGAATCCTATGAAATATCATGTTATAGACCTAGTGTAGTCTCACCTGGATGACTGTACGCTGCTCTTGTCCCCTGATGACAAAAATTAAAGTTTTACCAGTCTTATGAAAGCTGCTTATGAAAACCCACAGTGGAAAATAAAATAAATCTTTGACTGCACTTCGTGCAAGCAGTTATCTGTTCTAAAGAACAATGTGGTAAGGTCTTAAATGGCTGGGGGCAGTAAGCATGCAAATTTGATATGAGCTCCAAAAACTCCTCAGAACTAACTCCTCAGTGCCAAAGTCCTGAAAAAAAAAAAAAACAAAAAAAACAAAAAAAACTGCAGAAAAAGAAATGAATCTGCTAATCTGTAAAACAGAGACAGTCCAGAATTTTCTTAAGCATCCCTCAAATCAGAGGTGCCAAAAAAGTCTTTCCAGCCTTGCCTTCCTCTGCTAAACACTGTCACTACAAAAGGTTATATCAGCTATAGTAGCTGTCTGTGAGCTATGCTCTCCACTGATTTTACCTGCTGAGTCCAAATAATTGCAGGCTTGTTGTTTGTGCTTCTGTTTTGTGTCCAGTGGAGCTAGATGAAGGGACAGTTAGCCCTGTGGAAAAGCAAGGAACTGCTGTTTCTGTCTCAATCACATTCTTCAAAGAGTAGATGTATGACTATCTCAAAAGCTGTACAATTTTGGAAAAAAAAAAAAGAAAAAAGTAGGAGAAAGAAAAAATGGTGTCCTGTACAGCGGATCATTGCTGGTCTGTGCACCGAACAGACACACATCACACAAATCACAGTAGGACTGCGTACTGTTAGCAAGGAGAGCATTTCTCAGATTAATAATTGAGAGCAAAAGTTACCTAGCAAAAGCGTTGGAAGAGCAAGACAAGGCTCCAAGAATGAGAATGGATTGCAGGGTTAACAGAGGCACCCTCACATGAGGGAATTACAGACTACAAAATAACCATAATAAATCTGAAGAGATCTGAGAACAATTCTGGGAATTTATCAAACCTTGAAAATAGGCCATGTATGTAAGCACAAAAGACTGACACACTCTAACCCTGGCCTCTGCCTTTCCTTTTTTCTCTCTGACATCATGCTTTGGCACACAAGCAGAAAACAAACAAAACAAAAAACAAAGGTAGAGCTTCAGTGGTTCCTTTCCAATACAAACAAGAAAAAGTAAATAGCAATTTGAATAGTGGTTCTGTGTCGAGATAATACTTCTCATTCTGCTATAAAAAACACCCTGTACTTATTCCTGTTTCGTATTTATTATCAGTCTGTATTACTTGCTCTTTCTGAATTTAGTAGAATCAAATTAATTGGGATTAGATATTAAGAAGTAATTGTAGGGTATATGTGTGGGTTGTATATCAATGGATTTCATCGTGATAAGCCATGTGTGGGGAAGAGTACATTGCAGAGTAGTTGCAAAAACTGTTTGGAATCAGTGTTTGCTCTGAGAGATGTGTTTCACGTAATGATGGTCACTCTGGTGCCACATGAAGCAAGTCTCTGTCTGATTACTTGCATGTGTTTCCTGAAACAAACACAATGTAAGTGGCGCTGTAAAGATGTACAACACGTTGGATGGTATAAAGTTGGTCCTGACATAATTTCAAAAGATTTGGCCGAGATCCTGTGCACCTGATTTTAGTGTTGAGTAGTTCACCAGAAAAACCTTTTTCTCCATTAGTGACTGAGGAGCCCAGGACAACCCAACTCCTAACTCAGTTATGTCCCTGGTATTAGTTTAGATTAATTCTGTCTTTACAGCTTAACTCAGAATGGCAAGACAAGAGGGTGTGCAGCTGCTGATACTCAAAAAAAATGCAAGTCTTATGCAAGGCAAGTGGCATACTGAGAAGAAAAGTGAGCTCAGCAAATAATTGTTCAAGAAACAGTGGACACAAGCAGCAGTGTCACATTAGCAGTGACTCCACATGGAAGCATGCAGAGAAGAATAATGAAGTATCTTCATTGCCACAGATCTTCTGTAACTAGTTCAGACCACGTGGTAGACAGACTAGTTATTCTTTTACTAGTCCATTAGAAGGCAGGGATACACATGCTATTATAAAGCACATTATGTTTTCTTAGGACTCAAGCTGGCTTTAAGCTGGCTAATATTCAAGGATCACCTCCTCCAGGCTCAGGGGCGATGCATCCCAACAAAGAGGAAGGCAGGCAAAAATGCCAGCAGGCCTGCATGGATGAACAAGGAACTCCTGGACAAACTCAAAGAGAAAAAGGAAGCCTGCAGAGGGTGGAAGCA
>NW_010130003.1:0-5023 GCF_000699245.1 Pterocles gutturalis
TATGATTCTATGATTCTATGATTCTAACACATATGCTATTGCCAACTGGAAAATCTTAACCTTTTCTAAAGGACATTTGAGGAATGAAAAGAGAGCCTACATAAACAAACTTGCCTGGTCCATGGGAATCTGAGAGTTCAAAACAGCTTCAGAAGTCAAATTTTAATTTGCAGCATGTCTAATTCCTAATTAACCTAACTATGAAACTCAGTTAGAAAGAAAAAGAAAAAGAGAGAGAAAGAAAAAAAAAAAAAAAAAAAAAAAGACTCCCCAGTGGCCCGCTGGGGAGAGGAGGCATGTTTCCAGTATAGCAGATAAATAGGTAGCTATTACCTAGGTGTTGTTTCTGGATAGTTTACCTCCTCAGAGATCTTAAAATGGGATTGTTTACTAGTAATGAGTTTTCCCTAGGTGAGCAATTGCTTTTCAGATGTATAGTACATCAAAAGACCCTATTTGCTTGTAGCCTATATATACCTATAATTTGCCTGTAAACTATATGGTGTTCGTAGGAAAAAAAGAGAAATAAATGTACTTCATTCTGAAAGATTTTATCCTGGTTTTGGCTTCCCTGACTGCATTGTTTTCTTTAAGCATTTAGGTTAACATTAAAGTTCATTAAGATGCTTAAGCTTAGTAGCATAAGGGGTGTAAGGAGTAGGCCAGACAGCTTACTGAAGTGGCAGCTCAGCTGGAAATTTTATTTCAGTACATTTAAAAAAAATAATACCCATCTTGCAGGTATAAACAAAATATGGTGCTGGTTTTTAACATCTTTAGTGGTTTTAGAATAAAGCAGCCAGCAAAGCTTTCCACCTCCCCAGATGTCATGCCCTATATCATCTAACAAAGGAAAGAAATAAGGAAAGGTAGTTGTCTGGTGAATCAGAGACCTATGTTTTCTACAGTACCAAAACCCTGTGTCGGCCATTAGAGAGAAGAAATGGAAAGAGGAGCTACTGTGGTACCTCTGACCATGATGCCCAGGACAACCCTTTCCAGAAGCCCCAAGCTGCACTGAAATGTCAGTGCAATGTTTGAGGAGAGGGAGACAGGAGTCAAGTGCTGTGTCGCACTAGAACTGTTCAAGGAGGTACATTTGGGGAAGGGATAGTTAAATAGTGTGAATATCTGTGAAAGAGGTGGACGCAGTCAAATAAAACAGGCAATCAAAAAAAAATCAATGTTAACAACAAAACCCCAATACATTTAATTTTGTTATCAGTGTGCCATTCACAAAGTTACAACTAAGGTTAAATTTCACATTTGTAACTTACAGAGATCCCACACAAATTAATAGCACATCCTATTTGTGTATAGGTCGATATTTTTAATGGCGAATTGAAATGTACAGAGAAAATGAGACTTAAAAAACAGGCCTTGAATACATAGGGCTTAGTAAGAGACAGTTCAGTTGTCATTTCAGATCATAATAATGCGCTCATTTTAGTTTCCTTATAAGATAAATAAGATTTAAAATTTGTGAATTTCTCATTTTAACATATCATGTGAGGTTAATATGATTTTTTTTTCCTATTCTGCATAAATACAAGCCCTCTTTTCATTATGGGACAATCTAAAGAGAGCACTGGGGTATAGCATGAAAATGCTATCTTGGACTTAGGCAACTTTAACTCTTTCAAAGATGTGTAGTCAGTGCATGAGAAGGAGAGAGAAGGTAAAAAAAAAATGTAACCAAATGGGTTTAAAATCCGTTATCAAATCTGTTATCATAAAGTGAGTTTCACCAAAACAAATGTAGAGACTAGACACAAAGTCTATTAATGTGAAAGTTACTTTAGTACTTTTAAAGATTTTATTTTTCTGGTTGTTGAATTTAAAACAATAAAATTCACATATTGTAGGATGCATTGGTTCTGAAAACCTATTTAAATACTGCCATATTTAAAGTGGATATTTAAATCTTAAAATAATGTTAGTGTCTAAGCCTAAAGCTGTAAGCTGTCAGCACAGACTACCTTTGCCCTGATTGAAGAAAGCTATTAAACATTGCCTCATTAAAGTTTATTGACTTAAGCATGTGCTTAAAGTCAATCATGTGCTTAAAAACGGCTCCTCAAATAGATCTGGTTTCCTGAATGCTGAATTTAATTCTATAGTGTATTGTGTTGAATGGATCGTTGGCAATTAATCTAATCACACTTTGTATCAGAAGAAGGAAAAGTGAAAGACACTGTGTTCCTGAAATAGATCTCTGGATCCCAAGAGATCCTCAGAATCTAGTAGTGGATTCAAACAGAGAGAAGGGAAACTGTGAGGCAAAATGTCCAAGCTGGAAGAAAATCTGTAGCTTTATTTTTGTTCCCCAAAATATGGAAAAAGTTTATTTTTTGAAGGGGATGGAGATTATCCTTTCTGAAAACGGATTGATCTCTAACAGAGGTCTATAATTCCTCTCCCTCTTACCTGTATTAGTGCCTGTTCTCAACCTCATACCAGTAAAGGTCTTACAGAGAAATTTAAACTGCCAGGCCTGTCTGTATGGCTCATAAAAAACCCACTGTCTTACCTGTAAAAAGGTGTGTACCTCCATACTGTGAGTGATTGTATCATACACTTCCTTGCCCTGCTCTGCGCTCTGTTGAAAGCAGCTCTATAATGCCTCTGGGATCAGCACGGCCACATGGCCCAAGGCAAGCCTTGTACTCTGTCTTTGGTACCAGGACTAAACCAGACTTGCTCCCCTGTCCTTCTGGTAATGCATCATCACAGGTCTGTCAGTCAAAAGATGGCACCAGCTCAGATAAACAGATCCAAGAGCAGGTCCAGTTTAATTACAGGACAGAAGGTGCCTTGATGTTCCTTGGAGACAAAACGCTTGTGACAAAAATTAATATGATTTGCATTGCTGTGCAGTGGTCTGACAAATACGCTGAGGCATCTGAAGAAAGTTCACACAGACTTTGTCAAGAGAGTAATTCTAAAATAAAGATGAAAAGTGAAAATCCTCATACCTTCTTCATAAAAACCCCCCATAGACTCTAACTATAATCTGTATTTCAGTACTTCAAAGAAGCTTTACAAGGACGCTGTCAGGTCAGATTTGGCTTATCATGTAAGCTATATAAAAATAAGTTGCTATTGGAAGAAAGAGTTTCATTATCTTTCTTAAGGACAAACATTACTTTTGTGGGAAGTTACAGCAAGCAGGTCACTGCTACTTGTGGGAACCAAGTCACTATAAGAAAAACAAAAAAAAAAATGTGAACACCAATCCTTTTTAACTTGATTTGTGAGTCACTACCATATTTATTTGTTTATTTATTTTCTTATTTTGTTCGAAAATTAGACAGATGAGGACATGTTCACAATTCATTCCCACATAGTTGGTGGTTGAAATAGTCTTTTATTACGGGATGTTGTGGTGTTGTTATTTTTCTTAGGTAGTGGACACATTTGCAACCTGAACACTGCAGGTTACTTCTATTATGAGGGCTTCAAAATGCATAATCACTCTTTTCAACGAGAGTTGTGCCTTCCTTTACAAAATAAAGACCAATTTAATGGCAAGTTTAAGCAGCAAGTGTATAAAGTCAAATATAAAACAATGCAGTGTATTTATGTACAGCATATAATCACATATATTTTTATATATGCAGGTATGTCTGAACTCCAGCACTTGCTCCCACATATGCTTTTTTTGTGTTATGTATGTATACATACACATCTATACATATATATGTCTACACATATATGTGAGTTTTAATATAAAAACAACAAAATCAGTGCAGTTTTCCACATGCTATCATATTTTTGTGAAATTAAGTTTATTTTAAGTCATTTCCAGAGTGTTTGATGTTAGATATTTGTGCTGACTGCACATCGTTGCATTGTAAAAGTGTTAAGGAGAAGCTGCAACTTTTTGCTTCTGGGTTACATCTAGGTTTTGATAGGAAAGGTTTGACCTTTTGTTACAAACATTCTCCTGATGTATTTGTAAATATGGAGCTGGAATTTTAATTTTTTTTCCCCCCATAAAAATAAATGGTCAAAAGGCTATATTGTTGGGATTATCGAACTGGATGAATATTCTTTATCAGAGGATTAACAGTGAAGGAGTTTTAATGTTTCTATTTCATCACACTAACTATCAAAGTCCTTAGGAATCAAACAAAACACATTGTTCTGGGCTCTGTGCAATCAGAGTAAAAGGTCTGGTGCATTTACAATCCAGTCAAGGAAGCTAAAAAAATAAGAAAAAGAGGCAAGCATAGAAGCAGGACGACCAGTTTCACTGTGCCTTATTGTGAGAGTTTGGGGCTTTTTTGTTTTGCTTTGTTTTGTTCTCTGAATCCTGTTTTTCTTTCCTGATTTGTTAGTTTAGATTTGTTAGCGGGGATAATGTTAGAAGGCAGACAATGGTATGAAAAATAATAAAGACAGAGAGGTTAGAGATTTGGGGTCACATCCGAACACTCTGGGCTTCAGGGAATGAACCACACAGCCAGTTACTTCAGAGGCAGGATATTCTCTACATAATCTGTAAGAAAAATTAGAACTGAGACAAACTCCCCTAAAAAAATCTGTTGTAGAGATGAACTCTGTTCTTTGCCCCTTAAAATCTTTCTGCAACAGCTGTCCCAGTTTAAGTTTTTGCCTGGCTTATCCCTGTAATTATTTTCTTGAGCATCACAGGGCTTAAGGAAAGCAGAAAGGGGGGGGGGGCCGTAAAGGAGATCCTGGTTGCTCCTTGAACTTTTCTAGTAAAGTGAAATAATAAGGGTCATCAGACAGGGTTAAAAATCTGTCTCTAAAAGTCCTACAGGTGCATTCCCTGCAGCTTTGTCACAGGAGCACACCACTGATCGCATCTGACTTGTACACCTGGATCACCATAGAGAGCATGGCATGGGGAAAGGAAGAGAGGAGAGACTTGGGCACAGCTTACAATAGGTTGAAAACAGATTCAGCATGTCCACCCAGACCTGTTTGCTTGGCAGTGTCCTTAGGTCCCTCAGTTTAGACATAGCAGGAGTTGAGAGAAATAAGCCACATCACCCAC
>NW_010130003.1:5059-5341 GCF_000699245.1 Pterocles gutturalis
ATTGTTTCAAGCTGTCGGCAATATATGAAAGCCATCACTGTCCTGGTTTATACTCATGTGATGTTTTCATGGTTATCTTCATTACCATCTGTGCTGGAAATATTGCTTTTTAATGAAAGCTTAGGTTCTGGAGCACAAATTGCAAAGGATATACAAAAAGGGACAACAATGCAACTAAAAAAGAAAACTATACCTGCTTGCATGTCCATTATCTGAAAGGAAAGCAATAGAATCACTAGATAAATCTGGAGGGAAAAAAAAAAAGTTGAAAATCATCTCAGT
>NW_010130004.1:0-2054 GCF_000699245.1 Pterocles gutturalis
CTGGGGGGGGGAGCAGGATGCTTGCTCCTCTAAATGCTCCTGGTCTACAAGAGTGCCAAGGATGAATTCCTGTCCCCTCTAAGGCTTCAATCATCCCCCTGTGACAAATGTGCATCTTATTTCATTTTTAAGTGACCAGCTCTTCCCTCTTGTCCTGCCCTTCTCCACTGGCTTAAAGGGATTTTCAGTCTCTGGTTTTCCCCCATGAAGGAATTCACACACAGCACTGGAGCCACTCTCAGCTCTTTGCAGATAAGAGCAGATGGAGCCCTTCTGCTCCCTCCCCGCTGTGGGTTTCCTCCTGCCACCCCAGCACTCTGTGCCTTTGCAAAGCTCATCCTCGAGCAGGGAGCTGCACTCCCATCCGCCCCATCGGCAGGGGGTGGACCGCTTGCCAAGTGCTGCCGTGTGTCCGCCTGCCGAGGAGCCCAAGCTCGCCTCCGCTCAGCCCCGCTACCTCCATCCCACCGCCGCTGCTCCCAGACCTGCAGCTCAGGCATGTCCCCTCCGCCCCAGGGGAAAAGACTTTTCATCTTCTCTGGAAAAGGTTGGCAGCAGGATTTACCCTTCCAGGAGTCCCTGTGTCACCTGGGGTGCAGGCAGGGTGGTGGCACGGGAGCTTCCCAAGGGCAGTAGCCATCCGGAACAGCTTTCCTGCCCCACACACCTCTCCCCCGAGGATTTTTGGCCAAGACTCTGCGTTTGAGATCTGCTGCTCTGTATTTAACCGTGGTTTTGCAGAGCTGACGTTTAAGCCTAGCCTCTCCCGTGGCACTCAGCCCTGCCGAAGCGCTGATGTGTGCATCCAATTATTCCACCAGCAAAACTTATTCTTCCCATACCCAGGTAGGTAACTGATATTCAGGGTTTCCCATCCTTTTCCTTTGTGGGGATAAACTCCGTGCTGTTGGGAGCAAAGCAGCAATTTGGCGTAGGCGTGTTTGTGTGCAGAGGTGCAGGGGGCTCCTGCAGGAATAAATACCAGCCATGGTTTCTTGTTCATTGGCCCTGAGCTGTCTCCAAGCATTTCCAGGCTGCTGCCTGCGGAAAGGGTGAGTGAGAGGCCTCAGGGCAAGCACCCGGCAGCAACAGCACAGGGAGGAGTCACAGACCGAGGAGCTGGGGAAGGAGGAATTGGGGAAATTTCAGCAGGCACAGAGTCCCCCCAGTCCCCTCCGCTGCTTTCTCCTGTATTTCATGGTCACAAGGAGGAAAAAGGAAAAGAAGGAAAAAAACCCGACAGATAGGAAACACTGTGGGGAAAAAGAAACAACAAAAAAAGGCAAATTGTGGCTGTTGCTTTTGCAAAACCTTGGAGTTCTGGGGAGCCCCTCTGCACTCCCCCTGCTGCAATGGCTGGAGGGGAGCTGGGGACACTGGGGGGACAGGGGGATGGATGCAGGTCACCCCCGGCAGGGCCAGAATATCAGGCTCCTCTGCAGGGCCTGGGGTCCCTGTGTGTCACCTTGGGGTGCATGTGGATGGCCTGTGCCCCCTGCACCCCCAGGGCGTGCCAGATGTCCCCACATCTGCCCCCTCCAAGGGAGAGATCTGCTGCTGCACCCACCACCCCCCTGAACGCTGGAGGGGCAGCCACAGCTCTGCCAAAAATTCTCAGAGGGGCTTGTCTCCCCCCAAAAAAACATGAAAAATCTTCTTTTCATCTTGTTCCTGCTGGTTTTTGTCATCCCAGGAGAGGGAGAGACAGAGCTGGCAGGAGCCGTGCCCACGGAGCATGAGGTTGGAGCACCCAGCATCCCGAGAGCCCACCAAACTGGGAAACACCAACTCCCAAGTCACTGGGACAAACGGGGAAGCACAATGTCGTGTGTTGACTATTTCTCTGGGTTAATGAGGTCAGGCGAAACAAATCCTGTGTGCAGCTCCCTGCCCTGCCGTTACCCAACGCTGGAGCTTGTCCCACATGGTGGCCCGGGAAATTATGGGGTTATGCCGGGTGCTGAAGCAAACATGTTCCCACTGGTTATTTTCTGCCACATGATTTGTGCATTTTCCTTTGGCTCTATGTTCACAGAATGTTAGAGATTGGAAGG
>NW_010130005.1:0-2642 GCF_000699245.1 Pterocles gutturalis
TGATTCTATGATTCTATTATTCTATATTTAATTTCCCAAAATGGTTGTCCTGGAATTAAAATAATAAATATATATATAAACATGCATGCATACACACATAAATATTTTTGTTTCAGGTTAAATTTACATTATTACAACTTAATATTTTAGAACAATTTCAGTGAGTCAATAATTCCAACAGTCTTTGATCCACTCCCCCTTTTCCATATATAAAGTCCCTGAGATCCCCAGCTGCCCTGCAGCTAAATATTGCTGCTATCCTTGAAACAGATGTTTCTGGAGACTGAGTTCGTATAGCGAAAATAAATTAACATGTGTACAAAGAAATAGTGGAAAAAAAATTCCTTAAAGGTCACTAATAACCAAGCAAACTGAAAAAAAAAAACAAAAAAAATAACCAAAAAAACCAAAACCAAAACCAAAGGCGTTTAATTGAGTTGAAAACTTACGTAGCGTCACTTAGCTAAAGGAAGGACAGGGACAGGGAGTCAGAAGAAATTGTCATAATAAAGCAGCAATTATTCAGTGCTGAGAGTTCTTTTCTTTTTTGTTCCATTTCACTGCTGTTAAAATAATTAGCCACAGACTATGTACAGCATTCAAGCCACTGAGGTGTTCCAAGCTTGTACTGAGGGTTTTTTAAAATAAAAGTCTACATTTTTAGAGTACATCTACTTAAATCTGGTATAGAATTTCCCTGCTTTCATTTTTTCCTCCCTCATGACACAGCATTAACTTGTTTTTCTTACTGTTTTGATCTACTTTCACAACAACTATCACTGTCTTATACTTCCTCACAATTACCTCTTAACTTCATCAAAATAAGATAATGAATTATGCAACACACGATCAGTCTGGAACTTGAAGTTCAGCTGCGTAATTCACAGAGCTGCTACCTGCACAAAGCACAGAGGTGCTCAGAACTACTGAATCCTTACTCATAAGGTGTAAGCCACGGTCCAGGCTATGCACAATGTAGTATCAACCAATTAATTTGCACAACGTTAAAGACATCTCACCTTACTTTTCATCTCCTTCTCTACAGTATGCTTCAATTTTCAGTAATCTCGGTTAAAAGGAAGATTAAAGCAAAATAATACCTGCCTTCCTTTCCAAATACACATACCTGAACTTAGGCTAACAGTAAGTCTTAACCTGCTCTTATGAGACAAAAAGAGCAACATAATCCATATTCTGTTCTATAGGCAGCAACATTGTTGACAACAGAAAATCCAAATCTACTTATTATCGGCTACCTGTGCATAAAATACATGCTCTAATCACATATTTCACACAACAGAGACTAAGAAATTTTGAAAGACTTATTTTAGCTGCAGAATTTACAGCACTCTCACTATCGACAACATACTGTTAACAGTGTAATTTAAATTGCCTGCAAATACACATTGTACCAAGATTAGTAGTCAGTAGCAACTACTATCAAGGTACAAAAATAGTTATTTTTAGGAATATACACAAAAAGTTTTTGGCAGAACACTGTCTTTCAACATTTCTGTTGGAAATATTAATACCATTTACAGCACCTCTTAGAGGACTTTTTTTTTTCTATAGAAATACTACCATATGGGTAAAAAAAGCAAAACACAACCCACTGTACCAAATAAATAAATTAAGATACATCATCTCCCAGTATGTTCTGTGCAGAAAGATGAATTTAATAAAACGAAGTTCACAAGAATACTCCACAGAATATTACAGCAATTTTCAGTAGATAAGTCCTTAGGGCCATGGTTGTAAGCATAGGTTCTATAAAAGTACTTGATTTGGCTACGGACTCAGTAACTTGGCTATTACCAGCAGTGAAACTACAAAGGCTCACCAATGAAATCTACAGAGAAAGTCAACTGGTACTACAGCAGAATTTTTACTATAATTACACTGCCTCAAAACGAGACAATGATGCCCTCAAAGTCAGCCCAGATGGGTATTCCCACCTGGGAATCGAGCAAAGGAGGCGGGTTACTGGCATGGCTGAGCAAGGACCTGCAGCTCAAACTGAAGGAAAAGAGGCAAATGTACAGGAAGTGGAAGCAGGGTTGTGTAGCCTGGGAAGAATACAGGGGTGTTGTCCGGATATGTAGAGATAGGATCAGGAAAGCCAAGGCACAGATGGAGCTGAACTTGGCGAGGGACATGAAAAATAACAAGAAGGGGTTCTACAGGTACATAGGCAGGGGGAGACAGGCCAAGGAGAGCATTTCCCCTTTGATAAATGAGAAAGGAGAACTGGCTTCCTCAGACATGGAAAAATCTGAGGTACTCAATAAGTGCTTTGCCTCAGTCTTCACTGGCGGTCAGGCTTCCCATGTCTGTCAGGACCCTGAACCTCTAGGTGAGGGTGAGAGGAGAAGAATCCCTCCCACTGGAACAGCAGAACAAGTCTGAGACAGCCTCATGACACTGAATGTATATAAGCCTATGGGGCCAGATGATATGCATTCCAGCGTTCTGAAAGAGCTGGCGGATGTGGCTGTTGAGCCACTCTACATCATATTTGAAAAATCATGGCTGTCGGGCGAAGTCCCCGGTGACTGGAAAAAGGGAAACATTACACCTATTTTTAAGAAAGGGAGAAAAGAAGACTCGAGGAATTACATGCCAGTGAGCCTCACCTCTGTGCC
>NW_010130006.1:0-21969 GCF_000699245.1 Pterocles gutturalis
TGAGACATAGATAGTGTGTCACTTGCAAAGTTTGCACAAGTCACCTCTGGCAAAATACCGATCTGAACCCAGGTACCAAGTCCAAAGTTAACACCCTTACATCTCTATCATCCTATATCAGATCCCTGTTTACAGGACATGAACTTTCAAGAGTAGTGGTAGATGAAATGACAGATACCTCTATCTATCAGCAGATAAAACGGGTGCCACCCTTAAAAGTTATTAAAATGAAAGCCTGATTAAATAACAACAGGGTTCATTTTCAAAATGTGTATGTGAAAATTGCACATATTACTCAACAGATTTGCTCCTCGTGTTACTCAGCATCAGATCTGCCAACTTTCATATTGAAAATAGAATTGTATTGCTTAGCCTGGCAAAGCCAACAAACTTAATAAGAGAATAAATGGATTCTGTTCTTCCTTAGCCAGATATTTTACATTAAGTTCAGAGGAGTTACATGTGAATACAGTTACTCTTCTGTAATCATATTTGTAATCCTCAGGAAAAATAATTTTTGAAGAAGTGGGATTTTTTTTTTTAAGCTCTACATTAATTCATTAAATTGTTGCCTTTTTTGCATACATCTTCACTTTAAATGGAATTCAAACCTTTCTTTCTTGGGGTATTGTATTTCTTTGCTTATTTTATAAGAAGGAGATTCTGAAGATTGTTTTAGTGGAATACTTGGTGAATGATACACCTAATATAAGAGAAAATGCAGTGTCCTAGGTATTGTGGGTAGCTCAGCAAGTAGTTAACTGTGCTCCTGCCTCCGCAAGTCTAATTGGTAGCTATGCTTTTTAAACTTCAGTGCTGACAGGCAGAGAAATGGAGGTAATAATGAAATATGTTACGCAGGTAACGAATGTGCTTTCAGAAATGTTGAATGCTGACTCATTTGACTGGGTTCTGTGAAAAAGGGCTGCGAGTACCTCATCTGAAACTCTCTTTACTTTTGTAGATGGTATACCTCGCTCAGTGTTAAAAGATTGGCGCAAAGTAAAGAAGCTGAAACAAACAGGAGAGTCCTTTTTGCAGGATGATTCTTGCTCTGAAATAGGACCAAATTTACAAAAATGCAGAGAATGTAGGTTAATAAGAAGTAAGAAAGGAGAAGAACCAACTCACTCACCAGTATTTTGTAGATTTTACTACTTTCGGCGGTAAGTACAGCTGTTCTCCTGATAATGTGGTATTTGAGCTTTTAAAGATAATACTGACAAAGGACTGCATGCATGCTTGAAAGCTTGTCTGATTTTTCTGGCTGGGTCAGTCTGCCTGATAAAAGACACGGTCTAATTTAACAGTATTTACATTTGTATTTCTTAGTTCTTTTGTGGATTGACTTCATTGCTGTTTGAAGCTTTAGAGCAGAGACATGAGAACAGCTGCCCAGTGTACCTCAGGCAAGCAGAAAATACAGCACACCACTATTACACAGGTGTCTGACATTTGAAGTGGGATTTTCAAAAGGCAAGCTTCAGTTATTCTGGACAAGTTGTACAACCACAGAGTTGCACTTAATTGTAATTGTTCTTATGCCAGTATATGGCGGGAATGCTGCACAAGGTTTTCTCAGAGTTTTCTGAGGACAAAGGAGTTGTCACCTCCTTTTTCACAATTAATGGCCAGTCAAGGAAAACTCGCAAGTGGGGAAAAAAATTTCCCAAGATGCAGCATGGCATACGTGGCGCAAGCAGCACAGCTGTCAAGACAGAACAAAACAGCTTTAATTTGCACGTGGGCTGTGTTGTCAGTATATATCCAACTTGTTTTGGAAAGGAAATTGTTCCCTAGATTGAGTTTTAATTTTTTATAATGAAGCTTTAGTTGCAAACTGGGTAGTGCTACAGGAGTAATTTCAGGGTTGGACTTGGAATACCTTCTGCGTGGGAATATTTGCTTCCTAATGTGTGTAAAAGTCTGGGGTTTTTCTCCTGTATAAAGGAGAGAACATAAGTGATAAAAGTTTTGTCAGTATTTTAAAAGACAGTTATGGAATTTAAACATTTGAATGTTTTGAATATATTGTAAATTTTACAGCAGTTCAGTTATTTTCATTGTGCTTAGATATTAGGGCTTGAATTGTAAATTAAGTTTGCGCTACTTTTGGCAGTCATAACTTCAGTTTTTTTCTTGTTCATTAAATACATTTCTAAAGGTCTTTTTTTGGTAGTTAGTTCTCAGTTTGGGTCTATTTTACAGGCTTTGCTGTAGAATTCCTTAACTATTATAATAATTGCATATGTACAGTGAATTATCCTGTAGTATGCAAGATGAAATAATTGTTCCTGCTTAAAAATAGGCTAAATATAGCCATTGTTGGTGGAATGGTTTCGAGTAGGATAACAGGAAAGCCTTTAGTTATTTTGAATGTCAGAAATTGATACAAGAATGTTGTCTTGTATTAGTATTTGTTCTGCCTAGAAAGACTTAAATATAGTGTTCAAACTCCTCTGTTTTGTGAATGAAAGCGGTAAGATAGAGAGGTCTATAAAATATGAGTCAGACTGAGTGATTGCTGTCACAGACACTCTAAAAATTAAAAGTAAGGAATAGGTGGAACCAAAGTTGGGGGGAAAAAAAAAAAGATACTTTATTTTCTGCAATTTTAAAGCTGTAATAAATGCTACAGAGAGCCAATGATGAGTAAACTGAATGCAAAAAGTGCCTAGAAAGTTAGTTTTAGTTTTCATCCTTCCTTAATGTTCACTTTGAAACCAGTTTTGGCAGTAGGATTTCTTTTTAAATTAAAAAATACGACAGGACGCTGAAGAGGGTAAAGGAAAGTTACTTGTTTTAATACATATGCAATAAGGTAAATTAGCAAGCAAATGGTAAGCACAGAGTATAATGATATATGCAGTTAAAATGTCTGTTTTCATTTTTAGGTTATCTTTTAGTAAGAATGGAGTAGTTAGAATAGATGGTTTCTCATCTCCTGATCAATATGATGATGAAGCACTGAGTTTATGGACACATGAAAACTATGAAGATGATGAACTGGACCTAGAAACTTCTAAATACATTCTAGATATCATAGGTGATAAATTTTGTCAGTTAGTAACATCTGAGAAAACAGCCATGTCCTGGGTGAAAAAAGATGGTAAGGAAATGTCAAATGCTCTCAACTGTTCAGCAGTTTTACTGGAGTGTTTGCGTTCATCATGACCCATTGCTTCCTTTCGAGTAGCTCACTTCACCAGACTGTGGTGTTGGATTTTCCTAGACTATTTTGTAAGACGGAATGTCGGGAAGGGGCAAGGACCTTCCTCAGTGGGGCCAGTCTGTTCCCTCTCCTTGTGCTGGTGGCTGGGCTGGGGCCAGGGTGCTGTTGGGATTGGAGCAACCTCAGTTCCCAGCCTGGCCTCCAGCCCTCCAGCCAGAGCGGCCAGCTCCAAGCCAAGGCCTGCAGCGAGCCAGGTACCGGCTCCTGCCAACAGACGTGTTTCTGACGTGTCTCCTTCCCAAAACACAGGAGAATAACGTGATAGCATGGTCCCCATAGAGCCTGTGCTAACACCATTGCCTCCTCCCCAGCAAAACCATAGTTTGTCCTTCTGGCCTGTGGCAGATGGGCACAGGCTGGAAATGGGCTTGTGGCTCCACTAATTCCAGGCAGTAGGAGGAGGAGGTGGGGCAGAAAGCAGAAGTACTAGCCAGGACTCCAGGATAGGCACCTCCCTCCTCTCCTGCTGACTTACTTTAATGTCTGACTCACCAGTTTGGCTGCCCTTGAGATTAAACACATCCCGTAGGCAGTCAGGTGAAAAACCCAGCTCTCTTCATTACCTGGAGTTAAAAGTATATGTTAAAGGAGTTGTTCTTCGTACTTACAGCCCGCTCATGTTGAGCAGGAATATTCTTTCTGTGTTACTTTAGTCTGTTTTTTGGATGCTTTAATTTCTTTATAGTATGTTGATATACTAGTATTGATGGGGTTGCTGTGTAGCACAACTGAGGGGTAGGTGTTAATAGTCTATTTATGAAGGATCATTCCCACCCCCCCAGTTGCGTCTGAGGGGAAAATTACGAGTGCTTCATCTATAAAAACTATTCATTCTGTGCTTTGCATTTAAATTTTCAGTCCTTTTATTCTACTTATTTTGTATTTCAGCCAAAATTGCATGGAAGAGAGCAGTGAGAGGAGTCCGTGAGATGTGTGATGCATGCGAAGCCACATTATTTAACATTCATTGGGTCTGCCAAAAATGTGGATTTGTGGTCTGCCTAGATTGTTACAAGGCAAAGGAAAGAAAAAGTTCTAGAGGTCAGTTCTTTATGAACTAGAGTATTGTATAGGCTGTTTATTCTCATTTGTTGTAGAGCTGCTGATCCACTAGTGTAACTGCCTTTCTGTAAAGTGTTAAATTACTGCTTGTGTGTTCTGGTTTCTCTTAGATCTTTTTCACCTCTTTTTTGTCAGGAGTTGCAGAATCAGTCATTCAGAAAGCAGTTGCTGTGGGGCTGCTTTAGGTCTTTGTCTGCTTTTCAGTCTTTTTGTGTGGGTTGTGTTGGATTGCTTGTGCCTTGCCCCTCAAGGTTAAGTCTTGTTCTTCAGCTGTGAGACTGGCACTCCCATTACACTTGCCTGCTTTTTGGTAACTCATTGCTGTTAAGGCTTGCCTTGATTAGAGTGCTTTCTGGAGTCCTTCTTCAGAAGTACATGGTTTGTCATACTGACTTAACAGCCTACTTTTTTATTATTAAAAAAATAAGACGGAGAAAAATACTTCAAATAGTTTTTAAGATGAACATTAATGGAGGTTTCACAGTCCAGCAGCCTACACACGTACTCAGTTTAATCTAATTCCTGTGCTTTAATGGAAATGTCTAGTTTAGTCTGTAGTGAAGTGTAACAGGACTGACTTGCAAACCTGTTATTTCTGAGTGACTCAGCCTGGTTGCAGTAGGAAGGAAGAATGGCTTGAAAGGGCTTGTGCAGCCCTCAGCTGTGACATTGGTGCTCGGGCTGCCTTCCCCTGGGTGGCAGGCATTGTGCCCTGGCACAATTGTGTGATCAAACACTGCAACAGGAACCGATTGAACTATAATGCTGTTTTGAAAAGAATTTTCATGTTTGTCGTAGCTGCAGAGTGTCACAGATGTGAAATATTAGTAAAATAAAGTTTAACTGTTAGATAGCAAATCTTGGATAAATGGAGAGAATCAACCATGTTGTCCTTGGCTTGCAGTGAGAGGCCTCCTATGCTGCGGTTATAGGATATTCCCAGAGGCTTCCATCAAACCCTGAAGTTTCTGGGGAACTAATGTTAGTGTTTTCCAACACCAAGAACAGTTGTTAATGTTTTAATGCTGGAGGCTGCTTCAGCATCTATTAAGTGGCTGGAGTCTGTGTGTGCGCATGTGTGCGCATCCATCTGACATGGCTTGGGATACCCGCCGAACGTTATTTCCCCTAGTGAGCAAAGGCAGTCAGAGGCTTTTTATAGTGTGCGGGTTAACCAGCCAGGAAAATTTTAGTAAAATGTCTTCAAAACTTAAAAAAGCAGTGTACAGAAGTAGGCTTCTTTTCAGTCTTCTAACAAGGAGACTTTCTCCTTACTGTTCATCACAACATCATGTGCCAAAGCAGAAGTACGATAGCTTCTCTCTCTGTGGCTTTATATCTAATGATACTGTAGGATTCGTGTGACCTGTATCTTTCCTTTGGCACTCTCTTACAAAGTTCAGAACCACCCACCCATCTCTATATAATAGCACTTTATATTACACCATTTTTCCTGGAACCGGTAGTTGTTTTTACAGTTGCTAAATGTAACAGAGAATACACTGGTTTCCCCCTGCTTCAGGAGGAATGTTAGAGGTTTAAATGTTCCATATTCAGATATTTATCAATGGCTTCTCTCATAGCCTCACTACTTGAATGAATGTGCATCCATTGTTACCTTCAGACAGTTCATGGCACCATCAAGTAGAATGCCATGTTATGGCATTTCAGTGATAAAATATGTTAAGTAGATATATGCTGTTTTCGGTTTTCATTTGATTGATGTTTGTGACCAGTTACATTTTTCAATGTTCTAGGAATTACAAAAACTACAAAATAGCTACCAAATTAATATTTATCTGAAAGGAACATTGAGTACATTGTGTATCTGTTAAAGTGTAAGAAAATAGTGCTTTAAATGAGCTAATTGCTTCCTTAGCGTACTCCCTAGTTTACGTTGCTAGAGCTGAGAAAACTAAGATTTGATGAGTCTCTTAAAACTGTCAGTTCAGTGGCTAGGATACAAGACTGGGGTTGAGAGAGGAATTGCATTCCTATTTCTGCCCCAGAGTCACATAGTGGATTAGTGACCAGTTTGCCTGGCCAGGCATTTTTTACTGTTGTTCTTTTTCTCTCTTGTCTTTACACTGCATATTTTTCTGGCAGGGGTGGTCTTACTGAAACCTTATAGAAGGCCCCTCTCTCCTACTACTTAGGCCCTCTCTGCTGCCACAGATAATTTTCAACCAGTACATACAGACTTGTGTTTTCATGGTTGCTTTAATCTGAGATAAATCCATGATGCACCTTCCCTCTACTTTGTGCCACCAGTAACATCAGTGAGCTGCATGGTAGGCCAAATCAGAGGGTTGATTCACTTCAAGTTCCATCTTTTTGGCTTGTTTGGCCCTCTCTGGTTGAAGACAGCCACTTTCAGTTGGAACGTGGATTGTGTCAAATTAAATTAAACATATAATTGCAGCCTAATTTTGTCTCTTTTCCATGTTAAAATTCATCAAGGGAGTCTCACTCCTCAGTAACAAGTGTGAAGGATTTTTGGCTTGTTCTTAATTGGCAACTCACTAAATGTAATAAAGGGAATATACTCCAAAACTTGGAGGTTGTTAGCAAGGGTCTGTGTTACAGATGCAGCGATTTCAATTTCAGTATTGTTAAAACTTTTCTTCTTACTGTGAAAAGTATCTGTCGTATGCAAACCTTTGTCACACAGGATCTCAGGACAGAAGACTTACAGTATGTGTAGAAAAGAGTTTCTAACTGAAACAAATCTGAAAAATGTTAGCTAGTTCTGTGTGTGTACCACTGTAAGTACAGTAAAATACTTGGTAATGTTATTTTGCAGATAAGGAGTTATATGCCTGGATGAAGTGTGTGAAGGGACAGCCTCATGATCACAAACACCTGATGCCGACACAGATTATTCCAGGCTCTGGTAAGACCACCTGCAAACAAGCAGGATGTGTTTTTTTTTTTCAGGTCTTTCTGTGAAGAGAGACCAGAGTTGTTTCTTGAAATTTCTTGTTTTTCTTTTAAAAACCTGCGAATTGTGTCAAATCATCACAGGAAAGCAAGTGGTTCTGGGCAGTTAACAGCAAGGGGCACAGATAATTAAGAGAGAAAGAGGAGTATGTTGACAGATGTCTGAAGGGGTTTTGGAGACTGGCAGTGAAGAAATGCAGTGTGTTTGTTATGGCTGTTTTGTACCTTCTTAGAGCAGAATAAAACATCCAGAATGTACTTAATAAATCTGACCTTGGCTGTTAAAAGAAAATCTTAGAATAGTACTGCCAAGGAGCTACGTGGCAGCAGATTTTGGGGATTTGTTTTTCACTGTTTTCTGTCCCCCCCAACCACCCAAAAGAAAGTATTCGTGTGTGGTTTTGCTTGGACATCTGGTAGAGCAGCTTAAAGCAAAACACAGTAAAAAAGCTTGTGATAAATGAAGAACTTAAGCACTAATCCTAAATTTAGCTAAATTCAGAATTTTTCTTAGAACCAAGTAAGTTTTATGAAGAAGTGTGGTTAGGTGTGGTGGTTGTCATTAGCACAACTTTTACTTGTCATCTCTGGCAGCATTGATGCAGAGCAGAGAACAGAAAACTCAAATGTACCCTTAAACTTGTTAAGTAAATTCCCAAGTTATTTTAAGCTGGAAATACAGACCCAGTGATTATTTTATGGGTTGTTGCATGTTACTTCAGGTAGAAATGAAGGTTGGTTAGATTCCTTAATAAATTCAAATTGTGACATTCCCCAGAACAGGTTCCAGACTGAAACTGGTTTTAATTTTAAATTGTGAAGTGAACCACTCATCAGGAAACAGCACGGTGAAGACTGCCTGTTCTTCTTCTTCTGCTTTGTTCTTCTGTGCATACCCATTACCAAAGAGCCTTAAATTACACAATCATGTACTAATGATTTTTGTCGAGATGTGGCTCACTTCAGTATGTAGTTTGATGGTTTTATTAAAGGAAGCAATGATGCACCCATTGAACAATGAGGAATAAATAATGAATGACTGCCTTGCTTGGTGTGTGCCATGCAATGGGAATGCAGAGTGAAGGTTAGGTTATTTATAGGAGTAGTGTGCAATTATTTAATTTAAGGCCTTGTCTCTTTCTGCATGAGCATTAAGGTAAACTGGACAGTTTCTTAGTAGTATTTTTGAGTGTTAAATTTAGCATTTTGAATAGTTTAAATTTTAAAAAAGGTTTGCAGATAGTATTTTAGCATCACAGTGTGTGTATTGTAGAGAGGATCACAAAATTATTGAGAGCTGCTGATGGTTTTCTTTTTAATTGTCTTCTAGTTTTGACAGATCTTTTAGATGCTATGCACAATATTAGAGAAAAATTTGAAATTAAATCCCATTGTCAGTGTACCAGCAAGCAGAGCACACAAGCTGGCAAGCTCCCTGCAATGAATGGCGTGACTCAGGTGAGTCTAAAATGTGTGTATACACTGCAGTTTTCTCAGGTGTTCTGATTCTTGTGTATTTTTATATTTTAATAGTACCAGTTGCATTTTAATTTGCATATATGATGTTTAAATGCTAACCTTGTCTTTGAAATACATTAAAGCAAAATTATATACTTAAAAATAAATTTGTTCTTCACAGGTTTTGCAGAATGTCCTTAACCACAGTAATAAAATTTCTCTGTGCATGCCTGAGTCTCAACAGCAGAGTAGTCCTCAAAAGTCTGAGACAAATGGTAATGCAAGTCCAAGGAGTGATGTAAGCACAGACAGCAAGTTATCACCACCTGAATCCCAGTCACCACTGCATTGGTTAGCTGACCTTGCTGAGCAGAAAGCCAGAGAGGAAAAGAAAGGTATATGTTTGAAATTGTCATATCATGTCCATGACTTTGGGGGCACCCGTGATACATAATTGAATTAATTAGGAAGATTTCATACTGTTACCTGTTCAACAAAAAGAGAAGGTTATGTTCTTTTCCTCCTTAATTTTAATCATGAAACTGCGATGCCTTCTCCTGGTGGCGTCAGAATCTATTGCCAGAAGAACCACTAGAGGAATGTATGTGTAATGTGGGAGTATTTCCAGCTACAGCATCTCTCTGTTGTGACAGGTACTCACTCAGCTGCGTGTCTGAGATGCTGAGGAAGGCCTTTTCATGGTCACACTCTTTGACTGCATTTTGAAGGATCTAGTTCATCCTCTGGTGTGTTTTCAGGTGAATAAAGTGCTAGTGCTACAGTATATTACCACCACTATAAAATAAAGGATACTGATGCTGTCCCAATGTCTGCATCGTCATCCCACAGTGTAAACTTCCAATGATTATTTTTGTTTTAGAGAACAAAGAATGTCCTTCTGGAAAACACTCAAAGGAAGAGAAAGACCAGGATAATTTGGAGTCCCAAAACTGTAAGAGCTGCCCTCCTGCATCCCAGAACAATGAGCAGGGCTCAACCTTACGAGATTTATTAACTACAACAGCAGGCAAACTGCGTCTGGGTTCTACAGATGCTGGCATTGCTTTTGCTCCGGTTTACTCTACAGGAACAGCAGTAAGTGTTCAGAAGACACACGGATCTTACATCATGATTTGAAAACCTTTATGATTTGTTTCGGTACATTATAGTTGGAGCAGTCTGATAGTGCAGTCTGATAGCTGTATTGCTTTAAATACTCATTTATAGTTAATATACACACAGACACACAAACACACATTTACATTAACATTTTATTTATTTTTTAATATACATACATATAGTGATATTTGATACATACAATGAAGAAAATGTCCATGAAGTTAGAGAAGGCCTTAACCTGACAAAGTAAAGGAGGATTCCAATATATTGAGTTTTGTGATAACTGTATATTTCTAGCTTTTTCCGTGTAATAATGCATGCTGTTTTCTACAAAGGAAGTAGATAACTGCAAGCTTCTCACTGGTAATGAAATGTTGTTATTCTACTGCAAAAAGAATTGCATTAGCTTTATTTGCTTTTATGTTGTTTGAGCATGCATTTGTTTATTTTCTAATAGAGTGGCAAGAGTGGAAGGACTATGCCAAACATTCTTGATGACATAATTGCTTCAGTAGTAGAAAACAAGATTCCACCAAATAGAGCACCAAAGATAAATGTAAAATCTGAAATAAAAGATGAGCCAAAGGAGGATAGAAGATGCATTCCGGATGACTGCGGTAAACTGTACAGCGATATTCAGTATTCGTGGATCTGTGATAAGCATGTTCTGTGGCTCAGAGACCATAAGAACAACAACAACTGGAAGCTCTTCAAAGAGTGCTGGAGACAAGGACGGGTAGGTAGTGAGCCATGTGGTCTGTAAAGTGACTAGTATGAACTCTGGGGGAATAGTGTTAAAGGACAAATTTGCCCAACTTCGTGTTTGAAAATGTATTGTTAACAGCGGGCAAAAGCTTGTCAGGTATAGCCCACAAACAAAGCCTTGTGTATTTCAAACTTCAGTTAACTGCTAATAATAAATAAGAAATGACTGCTACTGAGATTCAAATTCCAAAAAGATGTGCGTATGACACCTTGGGTATGAGTGCTGTTAGAGGAAGCGTTAACAGCTCAGTAGGGCCAAGCTCTTCAGTGCGTGTTCAAGATGGATTTGTACTCCACTTTTATTGAAGGAGGTGTTTGCTTTCAAAAGGATAAGTATTGATTTTTAAATTTTACTTTATTTTATTTTTTACAGCCTGTTTTAGTATCTGGTATGCATAAGAAAATGAACTTCAGCCTGTGGAAAGCTGAGTCAATTAGTTTAGATTTTGGAAACCAACAAGCTGATATCTTGAATTGCAAAGACAGTATTATTTCAAACGCCAATGTCAAGGAGTTCTGGGATGGTTTTGAAGATGTTTCAAGTATGTGATTTTAAATGTGTTTTTGTGTTTTTCCATTGCTTCTGAACATTGTCAATGTTGGAAACTGCAGTTAAAAATATTCTTTATGGATCTTGAGGCTTTGAAGAAACTTTAATTTAAAAAAAAAGCTCTAGGTAAGGTGTTTCCAGAGAACATGATGGAAACCTGCGTTTTGTACCTTTGAATAATTAAAGATGCACTATATGCTAGTTAGGTCTGACTAAGAAGCCTAACAAAATGCCATTTTTCCTCACCTAGTTGAGTTTGTTTTGTATCATTCTTGAGTCAGAAAATCAATTATATTCAGTTTTCTGGGTGAAATCTTTATACAGGTTAAGAGTTCAGTTATATATTTTAGTTGAAAGAAGTAAAACACCTACAGTGTATTAGGTTTTAGTAATTTCTATGTTACTTGCAGAACGACAGAAAATAAAAAATGGGGAAACAGCTCTACTAAAACTGAAAGATTGGCCTTCTGGTGAAGATTTCAAGGCTATGATGCCAGCAAGGTATTTGAGTTTAATACTAGATGTTCTTAAGTCCATCTCTGTGTTGTTTTTCTTTCTGTCTGTGTAATGGCACATTCAATTACATTTTTCTTTCTCATCTCCTCTAGATATGAGGATTTATTAAAAAGTTTACCCTTGCCAGAATATTGTAGTCCAGAAGGAAAACTAAACTTGGCTTCTCATCTGCCAGGATTTTTTGTCCGTCCAGATTTGGGACCTAGACTGTGCAGTGCATATGGTGAGTATGCCCTAGAAGGGTAGCAGTTACCTCTTCCCTTAGAAATGTAGAATATCCCATGTTATAGTGCTTGATGGAAAGCTGAGCTTGCTTGGAGGGTAATTGTGCTGAATGTAGAAGCACTTGATTGACTTGCATACTAACAGTACATGCACCTCAGGCACGACAGTTTATTTGCTTCTGTGGTATTTTCTGTGTTTTCCTGTTACAGTCTTCTCAATCACATGACTGGTTAGGGTTACTTTTACACAAGGACAGATCTGTCTTTAACAATGCTGTAAGACAAAATACTTAATTAAATATTACTGTGTTCATAATTCTGGTCATAAATAAATCTCAGTGTATTTCTCATAAATTGTATTTGTATTGTATGCTGGAAAAAAAACGTGCTTAGAAAAGATGGTTTCAGACCTTTTCCAGTGGCTCCTTCTTTTGCAAACAAATCAGTTCAATTCTGTTTTACAAATTGTTGAAATAGGACAAGAAATGTGTTGTAATTTGTGGCATGATGGCTTTGATTTTGAAAGTTCTCCAGATGTCCTCTGAAATAAACATACTAACAATAGTGATCAAGGCATGGGTCTGAAGAACTGAATCATTAGTTACACTTTCATGTAATGCTGCTGCAAGGCTTAGTGTTCACAAATGTCCTTTTGACTTAGGCATGTATATTTTCACCTCTTAGAAGTAACATTAATTTTCCTCTTTGGGGATTTCTTTTGATTAAGAACTCTGCTTGCAGTTAGGCATAAAAGTGACACATTTGATTCCATAACTTTGTGTATTCATTGTACTTACATTCTGCCCTCAGCAACCTGAAAGGTTGGAAAGTAATGTAGTGGTCAGGAAATGTCTTTGATTATTCTGCTGAAATGTGTGTTGTTCTGACACAAGTGCTCCGTAGGGACAGTTACCTGGGCTAAGAGATATCTGAAGGTCTCTGTTGAAAAGTAACATTTTCTTGTTAGCAAGAGAAACAAAATCATGTTTGTAGTTTGTATATCTC
The DNA here is from genome assembly GCF_000699245.1 of Pterocles gutturalis. Lineage (NCBI taxonomy): Eukaryota > Metazoa > Chordata > Aves > Pterocliformes > Pteroclidae > Pterocles > Pterocles gutturalis. The sequence continues at coordinate 12,872 of NW_010130006.1, forward strand.
AGTATTTTCACATTAAAGCCTTCCTGTATGTAAAATGCTTTTCTGTGATGCTTAGGGTCCTTTGAGAAATAACTTCTCAGTTAGCTGTTGCATGTTTCTATTTGAGTGTGAATATGCAATACAACAGATCTCGATTTTATCTTGTAACATAGGTGTGGCTGCTACTAAAGACCATGATATAGGAACCACAAACCTCCATATTGAAGTTTCTGATGTTGTGAACATCCTTGTTTATGTTGGCATAGCGAAAGGAAATGGAGTACTTTCCAAGTCAGGTAAAGGGAAGCTCATTGTAAGAGGTGTAGATGGACTGAATGATCTGCTGCTTCTAAAATTGACACTGTTCTGAAGCAGATGAAAGATAACCATAAGTACTTGCTTAAACCTGGGAGATTCTTTGTTTCAAGAATTTGCACACACGTTAATTCTGCATAAAATACACTACAGTTCATGAATTATTAAGTGGTATTTCAAACCATCTTCACTTTTTCTGTCGTTACCTATAACTCATGTACCATTGCTGTGCTGGGCTGGCAGAGCTAATGGAAGTGCAGGATGAGAGATTTTCTCTGGAAGCTGTGGTAGTTCTAACAGTTATGTCAGGATGATGTATTTGCCAAACCTTCTGTTTATTCTGGTCCCTCTGGATGCACTGTGTTTGCTCTATTGGATTTGGACCAGAATGTAATTTTAAAGCACCGGATAGCTTAAATTGGTGTGTGTTAGTTGTCTGTATGTTGTTTATTGCTTATGTGAAACAGTCTTTAAATCACTAAAATAGGTTTGTTTCTTTCCTCTTATTCTTTTGTCCTCTTATTCCATAATCAGCAGGTGTAGATCTTGGGTGTGACTAATAGAGCTGCAGTAAGGTTTGCTGTCTGTTACTTGCTTTGTTTTCACTTGTGTATGCACTGTGTTAGTAGCATCTAAACTTGAGTGTATGGGGAGAGCTCTAGCTTCTTGACTAGCTGCTGCAGAACAACATGCAAAACACTGCTTTTGCTGACTGCAGGAAAACACCTTTTTAATCTTCTAATTTTTGGTGCCAGGCCTGCTTGATTTTTTCAGGTAGGAGAATGTGTTCTATCAAATTCAAGAAATGTAAAAAAAATTAAAAATTAAATGTTGTTTTGAAGGTGTTCATGGCATTCATGTTCTACTACCTAATTACAAACACCAAACAGAAATATCACCTGGGGACTTCTGTTGCGTTCAGCAAAGTTTTATCTGCTCAGTCTTACACAAGAAATTTGAAAAGAAGGTATTCAAATTTTTTCTCTGTCTCACTTTTAAAAAATATTTTTCTTGAATCTTAGGCGTTTTGAAGAAGTTTGAGGAGGAAGATTTGGATGACCTTTTAAGGAAGAGGTTGAAAGATTCAAGTGAATTACCTGGTGCTTTATGGCACATTTATGCTGGCAAAGATGCTGACAAGATAAGGGAGTTTTTGCAAAAGGTTAGCCTTATTATATGTATTTCATAAATACAGTCTAAGCAACTGATAAATCAAAGGGGGCTGGCAAAAACCATAAACCCCACCCTTATCCTTAGGGAAGAGAAGGAAGAAAAATTCTTTCCTTTATAGCACAAAAAAATTGTCATTGACCTGCTACATCATCAACAAATAAAATATGTAACACGTTACATATTCACTTCTAAAGAGTTACAGGTAGCCTGTCAACTCTGAAAGCCCAGGAGGGCATGGAGATCTATTCTTGTCCTCTCTAATGTATAGGATAATTTGTAGCATAATGTTTTTCTGTCACTGATCCATTCTTGCATTATCAGATACTGAAATTTTTGTGAATTGTGAATGTGAAAACCCCTGACTTTGCAACCTAGCAGCCACCGATCTTCATCAGGACTCTGTGTCACGTCGGTTAGTTCAAAGAACATGCCTTGGCTCTTGGTGAAGATGAAAGCAGTTGGGGGGGGTATTGTACCCGAGGGCAGTAATCTTTTTCAGCATCAGCTCCAGTGCAGAGCTTCCTTCAGCAGCATGTGATGAACAAGTTAGAGCCACATCAGAACCTTTGAGGTCGTTACTTAGCATATAGGATGAAGATCCAGCCCTGGGCCATTGATAGTCATCAATGGCTTTAAATTTAGAGATACTATCTTGGAAGCAGTTTCCTGTGCCCTGTCGTTAGCATGTTTTCATGTTCTAGAAGGCAGTCTTGACGGATGGCATAGAAATACCAAAACATCACTGAAATGGTTGCTTGAGGAAAAGAAGTCTCCACTGAGCTTTAACTGTATAGACCAAAGGGGTCCATAAACAGGCTGGTGGTGAAGGGCTCAACTGCGAGCAGGCAGAGCCTAAGAAATGTTTCGGTAAAGATTCTCGTGGACAATAGGGCAGTGTTTCAGTCCCAGGGCGGCTGTCCTCTGGTGACTCCAACATTTGCGCTTTGGCAAGCTGAACTGTGAGGGAAAATGAGCATTAGTAAATAAAATACAGCTAGTTCCAGGATGTTATACAGTAAGGCTTTTCTGTTCATTCAAAAATTAGATGCTCAAAAATTAGATGGTGGCTCTTCAGTTTGGAAAACAGAGTTGTGAACAAAGTCCTGTATGCAAGGGAATAGGTGAACAATGAGTACTATTCAGCATTTCTGCTTTCAGAGCAATTAAGGGATATTGTGAAACTCTTTGAGCAGCGGATTTAAAACAGAAGCACCTAAAGCGCGATGTAATAAAGTTTGTCATTTGCTGCCACAGCTTGCCATGGTATCCAGAATGAATTGTGTACTGCCTTGAATATTTGGTGTGGTGGTATTTTTGAACAACTAAATCGGAGATTAGTTGATGACTAGGCCTTAGGACTACTTTGCCTGCCAATATGAGATAAAATCTCAGTATCTCATTCAGTACAGAAGAAAGGTGACAAGGACAGTTTTAAGCTCTATATCACATAATGAAGTATATTTAATAGCAATATGAATAAAAATCTATGGGTTTAATGAGGTACTTGTCTCCTGAGTCATGACAGATGGATTTGATATGTGTTTTTTACCTTTGGTCAGTATGGTTCATTAATTATGAATTGATTAAGGGTAATGTTTGTTCCCCTGTGGTTCACTTGATGAGAAGTGGTTGCTGCAGTTAAGTGTATCGATGTCAGGAAGTCTTTTTTTTTTTTTTTTTGTGTTCATCATTTTTTCCCAGTTCCTTTAATGCATGATAGGAAAGTAACTTCATGCCACAGTGTGATTCAGACTGAAAGGAGACCTCTTGAGGTCCTTTTGTCCAGCCCCCTGCTCAAGCAGAGTCACCTAGAGCAGGTTGCCCAGGAGTACTTGACCCTTAGTTTTATCTGGTGCTTTTTCCCTGAGCTGAGATTGTGGTGTGGGGTGTCTGTGTCAAAACTGAAGGTTGTAAGCTTGAAGAATGGGCATCATTGGAACTCTTGAGGTCAGATTTTATTTTCTTGATGAAAGAAGTCTCACACAGCATGTGATGCTTATTAATAGATTATTGTGTTCTTTAAAGCTCTACATTTTGGAGTGGGAGTTCTGCAGATGCCTTCAGTTCAGTGGGATTTCCCACTTCCTTTGAGGTTCTTTTGAATCCCTAACCAAAATTCTCATTTGGGTATTGGAAGCACAGTAGCGTTGCTTTGTAAGTTAGGTCTACTTACGACTTATCAGCAGAAGGTTCAGCTTCTTTTGAAAGTGACCTGGGATCTTTTCTGTACCTTACAGATAGCAAAAGAGCAAGGCTTAGAAGTTTTACCAGAGCATGATCCAATACGTGATCAGAGTTGGTATGTGAACAAAAAACTTCGCCAAAGACTTCTTGAAGAATATGGAGTAAAAACCTGTACAGTTATTCAGTTTCTTGGTGATGCTATTATTCTGCCAGCAGGAGCACTTCATCAGGTAATGTACATCTGTTTATAGAAAGGATTAAATAACATAAATACAATAAAATAACTTACAGAGACATAACTACGTCTGTACTCAAAACAGATTTTATTTTCTTACTGCTAGCTAATAGCTTACGGGGATGTATAATAAGGTACATCTGCTTATATAGATGACTAGCCAGTACTAACATACAGCAACTTGAATGCTTGAAATAATGCTCTTTTTGTTTTCCTTTAAAATGAAAAATGAGCAGACTATTACTAACCACTTTTTTCCATTTTTCATTTCATTAGCAAATTTCTAAATAAACTGATGTTAGTTATGGCAAAGTCAAGTTAGTATTTTTTTTCTTGGAAACCGAAAGTTGAGTTGACCCCAGAGAGGCAGGGGGAGGAACACAAGCAGGTAAATACCTGCATGTCAGGTGTCATAGTCTCCAGCCATTGGAGAATTGTAGAGACAGTCTGGACGTAATAAGATACTTCTGTACCAGGATTTTTTTCCTGTGCCACATTAAATTATTTTTTACACAGAAGTTACATCAATCACCTGGAGTTGTCATTGTTCTTCAGCAGCTTTCCTTATCATTAGAAAGAGTGATTCCAACTTTGCAGCAGCTGGGCTGGCTTTGTTCTTAGTTGTGTAAGAAGTACTGCCAGCGGCGCACTTCTGGAGGAACAGTATGGATTTCTCTATCAAGCTTCAGTCCTGTCCTAGCAGGATAGGGGTTGTTACTCCATTTTGTTTGGTGGGGTTTTTTCTTGCAGTCTGCAAACTACTTCTTGATGAAAAAAAGAAATAGAGCATAATTGTTTTGACGTGATTTTTGGGCAGTTCTAGATTTATTTATTTCTTCATGAACCTTTTCCCGCCAAAACAGGAAATGGAGCCTGCTTTCTTGCTGTCTTGCCAGCTGTCAAGCACCACTAATGAGGTAGCTGACTATCAAGGAATGAGGAGCATCCCCACCCCGCAGCAGGGGTTGTAAGCCATCTTGCTGTTAAAGATTTATCATTTGTCTCCACCCGGGTTCAAGCAGGGCCAGGCCTTTCTGACGAAGATGTTATTTGGTTTCTGATCTGCAGATCAGCTTCCAGCTGATGCCACTTCTGGACGGAGAGGAAGCAAAGGCTTACCATGTCACCCTGCCCAGGGCAGCAGGCTTTTTTCTATGAAAAAAATGACTGGGTTGTAGTGATGACAAGTGTTATGTCCCTAGTCTCTGCTGGCTATTTCAGTTCCTGAGGCAATGAGCGCAGCAGGTAACCTACCCAAACTAGATTCCTTTGTCATTCCAGTGATTCTTCAGATGGTCTCACATGGTGGTATGTTAACCCTGGATGATCTGTGGGGATTTGTTTCCTGGCAAAAGAAGAGGTGACCAGATGTTGGCTTGTCATAGGTTACCTTTCCCTGTACCATCTCCAGGGCACCTTCGTGAAGGGGCATCTGGCATTGACGGTGTTGTTAGCTCTTGTTACACTGAAGCAGTTGGGACTCCCAGAGTTGGTAAGATTTGTATTGCATCCTGCAGTAACCTTACTCTGATCTCGATACAAGGGAGATAGCACAGATAGAAGAGCGAAAAGGGGACCCACAGAAAATTGCAAACGTACTGGGAAAGTTATTTTATATAGAATGTGGCATTAGATAAAGGAATGCAGAATATAGGACATGAAGTAGTGGGACTGTTCCAGGCTTCCCTGCAGTTCAAAGGTCTAAGGACCAAAAATAAGGCCACTCTTATCTTTATCTCCTTGGCTTTAAACTCCAAATTGCTTTTGAAGTGGTAATGTTCTAGCTTCTGGCACCAAGGAGTTAATAACGTGGTATTTTTAAACCTTAGTGGGTGAAGCTGAGAACCTTTTCATCTTCAGTAAGAAGTTCCTGTGAATCTGCCACGTAGGAGGAAATGAAAGCATCATGTTCTTTCATGTACATGTATAGTAGTACTCTGTATAGAGGTGCATAAATACTGACCTTAGGGATCAGCACCACCACTTCATATATACAAAGCACATTTAAACACTTAAAAATAGGTCTGAACAAGAATACATACCAGGTTAAGTTTACATGTTAAGCATTTCAGATTTACATACCCACCATGTATCTTTAAAACTGGTTGACAGTTGATACTAAATTTGGTGGTATATTGACATTTTTGGTTTTATTTGCTCATCTGTAATGTTTTTATTTGCTTATTGGTAACATGACATCCTGGCGATGTTATGATAAGGATGTAGGATAAAGGTCTGGAGTTGCATATGCAGAGCTGCTGGGTTGAGCGCTGGGGCAGAGGAAATTGGGCTGAAGGACAGAGTTAGGAAGCCTGGCTGCCTGTGGTCCCTGCAGCTCGGGACACTTCCATCCTGGAGCCACTTAGGATTGTTGTCACACTGCTGCTTCTGATGTTCTGGTCTAGAATTCTACTGCTCTGATGTGAGAGAGGTTGCCTGTATTTCTTCTATATATTATTTTTTCTTTCCAGCTTCTATGGATTTATGTCTAGCTTTTAAAGTAACTTGTTCTTAATATTTGATGGTAGCATAAAGCATTCCTCTTGCTTCCCACGTTTCTCCCTCGTCCCTGTGTACTTGCATCCCCCTTGCAATCATTTCAGTAGGCAAAGTCAAGCTGTTCCCTGGTGTGGTGGGAGGGAGGGAGGAAGGGAGAGCCTCTCCTGTGAGCTGTGACAGATGGAGTAGCCTTGTCAGTACCTCTTGTGGAGGGAATTGCCCTCTCCGGGGGAAACTAGAAATTAGATACAGTGTTGGACTGGTCTCCTTTACGGGTGCTTCCCTGAATGTACCTTGAGTGATGCTCTGTGGGATTGTGTTTCCTGTCTTCTTGGCTGTACGAGTAGGGGAGCTCAGGAGTGTCTCCTGCTTTGCTAACGTCTGGGCCCTGTTCTCTTCTGGCACTTGTAACAGCAAGCCCTCGGCTCTCCTCAGAAAATTCCCCAGCTATAAAAAGGGTTTTGTTGCCATTCTTCTGAATGATTTGTTGTTTCTGCTGGTCTGCTCTGGGTCATTCTGTGTCACACTCCTCCTTCAGGGATGCCCTCCCTGGTTTTAATTTGGTGACTTATCCAAAGGTCTAAAATACTTTAGTGATAAATTAAAGCATAGAAGTACTTGAGTCTGTGATGGAAATATGTTGTTCAGGCTACATGCAAAACTTGTTCATAGTGGAGCAGGTTGTTATAATCTTCGCTTTATAGTGGTATTATCTTGATTTACCAGCAGGATTATGTATTGTAAAATAACACACTGGAGGTAATGCGACATCCTGGCGATGTTATGATAATGATGTAGGATAAAGGTCTGGGAGCTGCGTACACAGAGCTGCTAGGCTGAGCGCTGGCTCCGGAGCTGAGCTGCACAGGAGAGGGCTGATTGCCGGCGTAAGGACAGAGGGAGGTGGCTGGGCAGTGGGGAGCTGTGGCCGTGAGGATGGACGGCCCTTTCCTTGCTGCCCACTCACCTTTCCCTGTCCCAGCCTGGGTCTGAGGCTTTTGTGATGCTCCACCCATCTCCTGGGCCCTGCTGGAAAACCTTGGCTCTGCGTGGGCTTGGGTAAAGCTGTTCTCTCAGTTCAGCTGGAACTGGCACAGCTGTGGGAGTGGTGCAGCCCTCACCCTGTAATCCTCAGGGGAATCAGCGCTAAACGTAGTTATTTGTATGTGTCGTTGTATCAGCTTGTATTACAAATAGAACTGCCTATGGGCTGTCAGCGGGGCATTCCCAGGGTAGGTACTAGACCAGCCGGGTAAAATCTGTCGTCTTCCCAAGGAGTTGCACACCGATAAGATAGCCCTGGGAGGGGGAAGGAGGTTTAGGGAACAGCAGAAGGAAAGATCGGAGGGCAACAAATATTGCCTGTTCTGCAGTGCAGGGAAGCAGTAAAACCTTGCCTCGGTGAGGAGAAAGAGTGACATGGGGTTTCCATGGGGTGGGAAGGAAAACAAGAGCGGGTAGAGACTCAGAACAGGTGAGAGGTCTGCGAGGGAAGAAGGGGCTGGGGCCGGCTGCTCAGCGCAGAGACGTTTCAACCGAAGCTCCAGGAAATTCCCCGACCACTGGTAGGAGCCTCATGGTGGCACTTCTGCAGCTGTTTCCTTGCTCCTGGCTTTCTGCCCATTGCAGATTATGTGGCATCAACAAACCCTCTTTGTCTCCAGAATTATTTTTGTTTTGAGGAGGGAAGGGCACTGCTTTGTCCTTGATGATTACAAGGCTGCAGAAACCCCGCATACAACGCTAGTGTTGAGCTAGGGCTTACCCTCTGGGATTTCATGCGTAAAAGGGAAAGCTACCTTATAAAATCAGACTGGGGCAGTGTTTTTGAAGAAGAAAATAATTTTTAAATGAAGTGCTGTGTCCTCAACTGTGTAGGCCCCAGAGGTTTTTTGAATGTCTGGTATTTTATAGTATGCATTAAAAAAAACCTAGATTTTGCTAGGCTTAAGCTTAAAATATGCAGATCTTCATCAGTACTGATCAGGGTGGGACTGTGTTTGCTGGGATGGCACATGTGCTCTCTCCCCACCCCCAGGCTTTAGTGAGTTTGCAGAATTGACATTGCACAACTTCATAAGCAGTTAGAGTTTGGGGAAACAAGGTCTTTGACATGCTGACGAAATGGTGTAATTTCTAAGGGTTTAGGGGTGAAAACGTAATGCTGTATGTTTCCAAAGAAGAGAGGCAGGAGTTGGTAGTTCAGGTCACAACCAGGAGCGTTTTTTCCTTTCCGCTGTGTTCCAGATATGACCTGGGTGGCGGATGGTGCCCATTTCTCTCAGTAGTTACCTCTAATCAGTAAGAGGTGTTAGGAGAAAAAAAACTTGTCTTCTGACCCTGCTCCTTTTTTTTTTTTTTTTTTTACTTTTCCACTGGCAATGACTTCTCTGTGAACGTGGCAAGTTGTGCCTGGCAGGGTCCTGCAGAGTAAGGTGCCTGTGGAGTTGGTCTGCGTCATCGGCGCCTATGTCGTGCTCTGGAAATGGCTGAGCAGTGGTAGCACACAGCGGCAGTGCCCATGCAGCTGCTAAAAGGGTGGAATAACGCAGTGGAGTGAGTTAACGTCAGAGCCGACTACAGGCAGATGCGCGCATTGTTCAGAGTGTACCTTTTGCCGGAAGCTTAGATCTAAGTTGAATATACTTAATTGCTCTCTGCGTAAAATGCATAAAGATGCCCTTTAGTCTGATAAGCCTGTGGTTTAAGAGAT
>NW_010130006.1:21979-28677 GCF_000699245.1 Pterocles gutturalis
TCTGGGGTCTCTGCCAAAGAATAACCTCAAAATACGAATTATCAGTCTCTTCTTCTTGTTCTTTTGGATAGGTGCAAAATTTTCACAGCTGCGTTCAAGTAACTGAAGACTTTGTGTCTCCAGAACATCTTGTACAGTCATTTCACTTAACGCAGGAGCTGAGGCTGTCAAAGGAAGAAATCAATTATGATGATAAACTGCAGGTACGAAATGTATTCCGCTCTGGAAGCTGTTGCAAAGGCAGGGCATGCTCAGGCTCATTGAAATGCGGAGCAGTGCATGGAGCTACTTCCTTGCTGCTGTTCACACAGAATAACAATGAGGAGCAGCATGAATGCCAGGACTGTAATGACTTGCCCTTGAGTTGCTGGTTTTATTTATTTCACGTTACATTTTAAAATGTTTCATTTTGCACCGGCTTGATGTGTCTCTTCTTTTTTCTTTTTTTTTTTTTTTTTTTTTCATCCACTAGGCTTAGGGCTTAGTCCTAAACACGGTTACTTTGTAGAGTTCCTTAGTCGTAGGCCTTACTAAAATCTGTCCGATGTTCTTGCAGGTTAAAAATATCTTGTATCATGCAGTTAAAGAAATGGTGAGAGCTTTGAAGATTCATGAAGGTGAAATAGAAGATACGGATGAAAACTAACTCTGCTTTTTTGTGTTAACATCAAACGGAGGTTATTTTTACTAATATATGACCAGTATGCACACTAATTTAAGCTTCACAAACCATCAGTGCCAAGAAAACATAGTCGTCATATTTACTTGTTAATGACACTGTAATGGTAGAGCTTCATATCACAGCCACTGTGATTCCATGTTAGACTTGCAAACGATTAAGCAGCATTCTGCTGTCCTGTATTATAATGTACATGAAGTTTGTGAAATGTCAAAGATTTAAGATGATGTATTTATTTTTGGAAAAAAACACAAAATTCTATGCTATATTGTTGATCAAATGTAAATGTGACTTGTACAGTTTGCTAAAATAATTCAGATATTTTTCACTGCATTGAGACAGTTACTGTGAGAGTAGGACACAAACACCAGCTATTGTCTGCATTTGGGATCTTGCTGAGTCCGCACAGCAGTCATGTCATAATCTGAAAATTGCTGCCAAATAATTGTAAACTTTGTAAAATATAAAGTATATAAAGTAGATACTAAATACAGACACTTCAGTATTTTATTGAAGCTATTCAGTGTACAATTAAACATTTTCAAAAGCTGTAATTTATTTAAAAATTGTCTCATTTTGGTAAAATTTATGTGAACTTTTAAAGCTAAATATTAAACTTAATATGCTATGTAAATATATACATATATACATTCAATGATGTATTTTTTTAAAACATTGGCTTGCTTTAATTTGTTAAAAGTGCAAGTGTTACACATGCTTTGTACATTGAAGTTGAAAAGGGTTTTACATTTTCCATTAAAATGACTTTATCAAATATTGTCTCGTGTTTGTTTTAATGTCAGTGGCTGCATGTGACAGCCCAAGTCGTTCGTTGCACGTCGTGTTCTGCCGTGGTTCGTGTGCGCCGCTCTGCCCCCTCCGGGTGTGAGACAAAACTGCAAGGGGAAGTGAGCTGAGCCAGAAAGAGCCTCTCCTTAAGAATGAAACAATTTCAGTTAAATTGTTTTTGAATTAAACATTGCTTATGTTCTGTGTTTAATAATCCAACAACTTAACTTTGGGCAGAGGGGGGAAGGAATTTCTATAGGAGAATTTTTTTTATAGCCTCATGGCTTTTTACAGTTAGAGTAATAACAGCAAAACAATGGATGTTTTAAAAAAAATATTCCTATCTGTTTTTATTTAATAATGGTAAATGTTAGGCAGTTGAGCAGAATTCCAGCTCTTGGAGTTCGTTTGAAAAGTTAAAGTGGTGATGGATTAAAATTATTAAAACTATTCAAATGTTTAGATTCGCTATCAAGTGTTAGGTGCAGCTGTTAGCTAGCTTGTGACATGTCCAAAAGGGGATAGTAACTACTCTGGTGTTTTGGGTCACATAAAAAAAAAAACACCCACCCCCAAAACCTCCCATACAAGTTATCTTAATAGTGAAACACTGTTAAAGATACTACTAAAATTTCTGGTTCTGAAAATCTTTTATCTAGTTGGTTTGAAAACTTGGAATTTTTTTGAAGGTGGAAAGAAATACTTAAAGGTTAACGTTGCTGTGCTTGGCAGTTGATTCTCAACTTCATACCCAGTTTCATGCAGCACAGAACTGCAGCGTTGGCTGAAGATGACAAACCTGCTGATGTACGATTGCTTAATGACAAGTGGGCTTCAGTTGCACATGCTTTTTTAAAAAAAGTTCAGGATATGTGAGTGAGTTTTAATCAAGTGTAAGTATTTTTTTCCCCAAGTTGATTTTTGAGGTACGTTTAACATTTGTGGAATTTGTTGAAGCTGCTGAAGTTTTCATTCCTGCATCATATTCCCCCACCTTGTTTTTTTTCTACACAAAGAACAGTTGTTTGGGCCTGGGCTGTGGACTGTCAGCACAGCTCGCTCCTGGGGCTTGGGCGTCTTTGTAGTTGAAGGGAGTGTGTTGGTTTCCTCTGAATTACATCAGAAGGTGTCTGTCCTGGGTAAAGCCTTGGCCCTCCTGCTCTATGTCTTCTCAAAGGTGTTCAGGTGCGTTACTGTTGGTGACTGCACAGCAGACAGCACCAGTGCTTCTACACCTGAGCTTTGGTGCTGTCCTTTGGGCCCCCACAGGGCACTGACAGCTGCCCATCACGCCGCAGCATGCACAGATCTGGGGAGGGATCCCTGCCTGTGCCCGTGAGGTTGGAGGCCTTGCCTCCTCAGGTGGTGGCTGAATATCAAACGGAGGCTGATCTGTATTTACAAGTGTGAGTATTAAAGTTCTTCCTCTGTGACCCTTCTCCTACTACCTTTGCTGATGAATCCTTAAGCGTATGACAAAGCTGTTAATCTGCAAAAACACATGGGTTAAACAGACGGTGAAGCAGCAAGAACTCTCCCAAAGAGAAGCCTGAGAGACTGACAGCATTTGAAGATGGAAGGACTCCTTTCGAAGAGGCAAAACTGCTGGGATCAAGGTGCAGTGTTGCATGACGTACTGCGTGGTCACTGGGGTGAGTAATCTTTGCTGCTTTTGTAGCAAAGATAAATTGATAAATCAGTTTGAACTGCATAAATAGGATTTCACTGCAGTCCCTATGGAGTTTATCCACTCAATTTGTTTAGTAGATGGTGGTTACACCAGTGTATATTTTTTAAAAGTTAAAAAGTTGTGGTGGATGGATATATCTGACAGATGTGCAATACATAAATACACAACCTGATGTGTTTTCCAAATCACTTTGGGAATTGCTGCACTTGCAGATGGGATGGCCTCATAAACTGCGAGCAACAATGACTGTTTCCCGGTAACTCAGGGGAGGGGAAGAGTGAACAAGGAAAACGTGGCACAAGCTGAGCACGACGGGGAGCACTGGGAAGCATTTATTGCTGTCAACTCGAAAAGACTCTGCGAGTTGCATGCTGCCTGCATTGGCGGACCACAAGAAGTTGTTCAATATACAAATACCAAGTACCTGTAAAGGAGGCCACAAATTCTGTTTTTTTTAAATACAATGAAGCAGAGCTCCCCACTCCCGTACAGGACATGGGAGCAGGAAGCCAGGATGGTGGTGTGCTCGCTGCCAGTATGGCTGGAGTTTTTCACAGCTGATGTCTGAGACTGAAGAGGGTTGTGGGGAGGTGTTTCGTTATCAGGTTAGTTTTTCCTTCTTGACCATTTCCACGTTCTGCAAGGCGTTACTGGGCATGTTTTTCCCATCTTCCTCTCCTAAAGGTCTCTTCAGGTTTTTTGGTCTACAGTCTCAACTGTTTTAATAGAGCCAGAAGTACCGGGTGAGATCAGCTGAAGCTGTTTGAGTGCAGGAACACTGCCAGCATCTTGAACAAGAATATGAAGTACTGTGTCATCTTTTGCCACCTTCCTGTTGAGGCCAGGCTCTGTCTTGATCTGCTATGCTCTCCATTAAACTCTTCCTTTTTTTTTTTTCTTTTTTTTTTTTTGTGCTTTGAAAGGTCATGTCTCAGTCACCAACACTGCAGCCCTCCTCTCGGCACAGCCCCCCCTTCCCTCACACCTTTTTCCAGCTCCTTATCATCATCTCCATCCACTGCACTGCCCTACAGTACATGACCACAGCAATTTTCTTCCTATTGTAACTGCAGAGGTAACTAACGAAGAATAAGTAATTAACAAAGAATAAAGCAGGGCTGCTATGACCTGACATATTTCAGCATGAACAGACATCTGTGTACATGTTTTAGCTCAAACAGAAGGTACAGGATTGCTGGAATTGCTGGCAGTGAAGCTGGTCCCTGTCATGCAGATCAGATATAAGGGGTTATAACAGTCTGATTTTAAAATGTATTTATTCTACTCTTCCAGCTTCATGGAAGTTGCTCAGATCTGTGTGTAAACCAGACCCCCATCTGATCAGTGCAACTTTCTCATGCTCTCTGACCTCTTCTGTAGGTGGTAATTTTGTTCGTACCCTCTCCCGTGACATCCTGTCAAGCCCTCTCCTGCTCTCAATGGACAACCCTTCCCACCCTGCACCCAGAACTGGGAATTTCCCTTCCTTCCTCCTTCCACAGCCAGTGTCGCCCTGTTCTGCTGCGTTCCGGGGCAGGATGTTTGTGCTCTCCCCCACATATGTGCTGGCCAAGCTGCCTTTCCCTGTTCAGGCTCCTGGGCTAAAGCTTTGCTGTGCTTTCCCCTCCTAACCCCCAGCTCGGCCTCAAACAGTGTCAGCTCCCTGCTGTGCTCCCGCCTGCCACCTCTTGAGTTGGCGCTTTGTTCGCAGGAGTGCTGCTTTTCCTTCTGAGCCTTTGTGTTCCCATGGTACGTGTGCCCCGGGAGGGCAGGGGAGCGCGCAGTGGCGTGGGGTCTCCTCTGATGCAGCGTCAGCGCCACATCCCTTTCTCTCCATCTCAGCAGGGCCACCTCGGAAACCTGCCGATGAGCAAATGACCTGTAGCATTAGCAGCATACACAAACTAACCTCTGCACTTCTTTGATTTGTTCTGGTAGGTTTTGAAAAGGAAGTTACAATCTATATATAGTGAGTAGGAAAATCTTGCCTCACAGAACATCTTGTACCTGATGCGTTGTGGGCAAACAGTTGCATTTTAAACATGGGCCCTTCTAAAGCTAAGTGTCAGACTGGTGGGTTTTTACTGTTACGTTTCAAAGTGGAGATTTCTGGTACCTTCCAACCATACCACTACAATACGTTCTTAACACAGATGCCTGTCTTTTTTTCCCAGTCCCTGGGCATGTGGTTTTATTGTAGCTCTGTGCTTCCTTAGCGGAATTAAAGAGTATGGTTTAGTAGCTCTGAGGTGGGGAATCCTGTATTTTCACAGCTCTAAGGATTTCATATTGTTTGATCTCCATAGTACCATAACTCCTGCAGCAAATGGGCCTGAGGGAACACTTCAAATGATTACAAGACAAAAACCCTGGGTAAGTAGTTTAGGTAACTTCTTGTAAAACAAACATGGGAGAGAAAGGAGGCGGAGGAAAAGATGGCCATAGCTCTGAGTCTTAAGGGAGCAATGAACTTCTTTTTATACAGTTGAACTCCACGGGCTGCACACTCATGAAGAAAGGTCTGGCAAATGCTGCCCAGCCTATACCTGATTTGTGGCAGCCACGCTACTGTTCTGATTACCGTGGAACAGTTTGAGTGATTGGTTTTGCTTTCTAGTGTATATTTAGTCCAATTCAGTATCGGATTTTATCAGCTGTTGTGGCTGTACTTGCTTTTCTCCATCTGTTTTGCTAGTGAACCTGATTTTGTAGAACCACAAAACAGCCCAAGTTGGAAGGAACCTTGAAAAATCATCTGGTCCAGTCTTTTGTGGGAAAGGGAGCCTAGACGAGGTGCAGTCCCCACCACAGAAAGTGGGTCAACAGGAATTGCAGATGGCTAAAGAGCTGCTGCTGACAGGAGAGTGGGAAGTTTTCAAGACCAGAGTTCCTGAAAATGGAATTACTTTTAGAGGAAGAGGTCACCAGATCCTCTTTTCCCTTTATATAAAACCAAAATGTAAACCCCAACACTTCTATATTTTTTTTTTGAGCTGTCGTTTAAAGTAGCAACTGGTAGTGCAGTCTGCAGATTTTATTCTCAAGAGACTCCACATTGCTTCCCAGTTGCCCTTCTTTGGTTTCTCCTTCTGTGGAGATATAGCCAGAGACTGAGTAATTACAATTTCTTTTTGCAAAGTGTATGTTGACTATATTCAACAGGGATAATATTTCTGTGTTCCAAGACAAGAGTGGTTTCTGTGGTAAATCAAAGTCTATGAATAGAAGTCAGTGTCTGGACACGTTTAAAATTGGTTCTTGGTGAGACACTTTGAAATAACGGACCACAGAAGTTTTCAGTTGTGTCCAGTATAAAACAATACTGGTCAGACTCACCGCCCATAGGAATCTTTCCATGTCCTGCGCCAGGCTTTGGTTCCACGCTGTATGACCACCGATAACGTACTGCTTTGCTGTTGCTGCTACAGTTCATCCAAAACCGCTCACTTCTGCACAGGATTCAGATACCGCGCCTTTTCCTTATTCTTGAAAGATTTAGGGAATAAGCCGGGTAACGGGCTGCTGGCAAGCACACGGCAC
>NW_010130007.1:0-2204 GCF_000699245.1 Pterocles gutturalis
ATCCCATCCCCAATCCCATCCCCAATCCCATCCCCAATCCCTTCCCCATCCCATCCCCAATCCCATCCCTATCCCCTCTTCCAGATCTTTCCATGAAGTTTTTTCCATCCCTCGATGTTACAAAGGCACAAAGAACTCACATCCTACAAATGTAGGAGGTTCTCCTGCCAGTACCGGGGCACTGGGAGCTGTTTGTGACCCAAACCCGCTGCCCAGGCGCTGGGAAGGGTGCGGAGGTCCAGCGCTGTTCTCTTCATTCCCAGGTGGAGAGCTACGTGGGCCACGTCCGTCACCTGACGGCGGAGCGGGATGCCGTCGCCGCCGAGTACGAACAAGAGAACGAAGAGCTGAGGCTGGAGCTGGGGCGGCTGCGGCTGCAGCAGGGGAATCCCTTCCCTCCGAAACACGGGCCGACGAGACGCGGTCGCAGGTGTGCGGGTCCTTTGGCAGAGCTGCTGTAGAGCTGCTCTGGGAGCTGAGCAGCGTTTCTCAGAGCACTGCTGGAGCAGTGTGCGTGGGGTGTTGTTTGGGAGTTTGGAAGAAGCGTTAGTGAAATATTAGAATTGATTTTTAGTTGACTTAAAGGTTCTCGTCTGCTTTTACTGCCTTTATTCAGTGAATCGCAGTTTCTCACTTCGTGTGGCTCCGTTGTTGCACTGAGCACCTTCCAGAGGCTGTTTGAAGAACAGAATTGATGGTGCTGGGTTTTTTCCCAACTCTGAATTATTTGACAGTGGCTCCTCGGGTAACTGAGCGTCGAGCCGTGTTGCCACTGAGCTCAGCGAATTTGCTTTGGTTTAGACAAAGTCCACGTGTCTTAAAACCACTTGGAAGGACAGTGGTGGTGATTCAACACTGGTGCCTTGTGCTTATTTTAATATAATCATTTTGTTTAAAATCCATTAGTTCACTTATATTTCTCTTGAAATGATTTGGATTTTTGTCAAACCCTGGGATCACTTCCAGTAAGGGCAGATATATTTTCCTGGGTTCAGTTCTTGATTTTCTTCAGCTTTCCCAGTCTTCTGTTGGAGTTCTGCTAACAGCACGTGTCGTGGTGAACTCCTTCTGGGGTGTGCGTCATCCTGGGCTTCAGGTAGGACTGGGGGTGACGGCCCCGCTTGAACAGTTTCTTTGTTAGGCAGCTTTCTTGGGGCCGTAAACGCAGGAGTTTTGGGAAACTGATTGCAGTGTGGAGTCTCTGTTCAGTTTTGGCCGGCCTGCGGGTTTCAGGGATCGCTTCCGATGGAGAGACTTTTCAAAGATGGGTGTGCTTAATCCCTGCATGAAAATCTGGTTCCTCTGGGCACCTGAAGCCATGGTTTGGCATTGAAAATGCTGGTGCACAAGGGTTTGAATGACTTTGGAGCCTCTGGAGCCTGGCTGGGGCAGTCTCTCTGGTTCTTCTCCCATCTTCCCCACGAGGTGGCAGGCGGATGATGAAAATCCCCCAAAGCCGCCTTTGCAGTTATTTCCTCCTAGTGGCTCTGCTCCTTTGGACTTTCCCCTTTTTTTTTTTAAGGATTCCTGTGGCTGTTGCACAACGATTAACACTGGGATGGAGGCAGAGACCCACGTCCATGACCCTGGTGGGTCACTAATAGCGGGGAAGCCGTTCCTGAGAGGTTTTTGCGGTTCTGCTTTGGTGCTGATTGGTGTTCTGGAGGAGTTTGCTTCGGGATATCACTGTCAGACTTTGGGTTTTAAGAGTTGTTATTACCTTACCGATGGTGTTAGCTGCTGTCCTGCGATAAGGGTTGATAATTTATCGATCTGGGCAGGAGATGGAGCCCTGCCTTCCTCCAGAGTGTCCTCTGCTGTGCGGGATGTCAGCCCTGATGGGCTTTGGGACACTTGCAGATCAGTTTCTGGAGGGACTGGCCTTTTCCTTCGCAGGTCATTATCTTCACAAAAAAACCCCCACCCAAACCACCGTCCAGCTCTGGCACGGAGCAGACGGATGTGCTTGTGCTTTAGCTGTGGCTCAAAGACTTGTGTCTGATGTACTTTGATGCCACATCTCTGTGTCTGTCCCCCAGGCCTCTGCTGTTCATCAGGGTTTGTGCAAACCCACCCAGCGATGCCCCCTGAGCCCTGCGGGGTGTAGGACAGGCTGAAGGTCTTGAAGTAGGTCGCATTCTCCCTCTTATTTTTGCAGTGTGTCTGGTTGTCTTTAGTAGGGACGAGAGGGACCCGACCCATCC